>NC_051863.1:96961761-97010361 GCF_015732765.1 Culex quinquefasciatus | reverse complement strand
TGCACACCACTAAGTTACCATCGGTTAAAACGTCGTGTGGTTTCAGTCCTGATGTTCAAGATTATCAGCCAGGCCAGGATAGGTTACTTTAACCAACACCTGACTTGTCCCTCAAGATTTCACCGGAATCCAGGAAGTTGCTTGCTGTGTTGGTTCCGTACCAATTTGGTTGCCGGTAGTCCAGCAAATAACAGAATTCCAAGAAGATTCAAGTGACATTTCAAGACCGATGATGCCGGAGTTGAAGATTCCCGATTTGGTGAGATCGCTCCTTTTCTTATATCATAATACACTGTCACTCATTCTAACATTCATACATTCCATTTAAGACTAACCACGCCAATTTACTATATACGCGGTAGGGTGTTCCCTTGGTCGTTCGCTGTGAGTTGTGGATTGCCTGCTTCTCTAATGAAGGTTCGACTGGGGGGGGCATGCTTATTAATTTCTCGTCGCTCCATACCCTCAGTGACGTGATGGGAGCAAGGGCGTCTATGCGAAGTGTCCACTACCCGCTACAGATTTCCGGCGCTTGGGGATGGAAGAGGAAACCATTTTGTTCTATGCGCCGGTATTTGTAGCACTAAAATTCGTGCAAAAAAACTTATGCACGTGGGTGTACAGATTACGGAGTAAAGATGATCGAATTGTTCACGTAGCGCTCACATGTGTTCCAGGACCAAGTTGCCTGCGGGTATGGGGATCATACATACATACATACATACATACATACAGTCCAATTCCTTTAAAACTATTGGTAAATTTTGACCAATTTTGCGCTAAATGATATCACAAAGCAAATGCTTTTATTAAAAACAAAGAATTTCAAAAGTTTTACAGTTTTGCCTTTCTTACTAAAGAAAGGTATAGGTTTTACTTTAAAGGCTAATATGGAGATCGGAAGGAAAGGGGTCAAGAAACAGCTTTACGAACAGCAGAACAAAGGAGAGGGCGTTTTCTTGGGCTTTTCTTTACCCTCTCTGGCTTGCTTTCGCTGCCGCTGCTGCCTATTTGAAATTTTTCTTGACCGGTTCCTTACGATGTGCATACACCGCTTAAGCCAGGACGTCATTTCCATCTTCGTAAATATGTCGATTCAGCATGAATTTTAATCGGAAAAATCGTCAAAAAATCACACTGCATCAATTTTCGACGCTCTATCGATTCACCTTGACAGAACTCGTCTATCTCCAACCCTCGAATTTTGAGAAAATAAATTCCGTGGAGGTTGAGTGATGTTTGTATGTGGTAAAATTTTGCTAAATTTTGTGTCGCGCCGTTCTCAGCTCCCATATATCCGATTTCGATTCTTCTAAATGCAGATGAAAGCTAGTGTGCTGAACCTGGGCGAGTTGCCGCGCAAATTTCGAAATATCCATCTGTTTTCGGATGCGGCCAGACTTTTCAACAAAATACACAGTTTTCAAATGAAAATATGGTCAAATTTTTTCATTTTCATATCTTTTATTTATCTCAAAAATTGCATTTTTTGAGCCCTACAACCTCCCAAATTTTCATCCAGATTCATAATATGTTTCTGGAGTTAGAGCCCCTAAAATCCCTAAAAAAAGGTAAAAGCCCACCTGGTGACCTTCGCCAACATTTTCATTTCTGATTTTATTCAAAATTTTTGCTACATTCATAGTACAGACCATGAGTGAGCATCTGAAACAAATTCGACATCAATCGGCAATCCCGATCAATTTTAGAACGATTTACTTTTTGCCTTTCTTACTAAAGAAAGGTATAGGTTTTACTTTAAGCCAGGACGTCATTTCTATCTTCGTAAATATGTCGATTCAGCATGAATTTTAATCGGAAAAATCGTCAAAAAATCACACTGCATCGATTTTCGACGCTTCGTCGCCAAGTCGACAAGTTGTCAAGTTGAGCTTCGAATACTGGCGCGAGAATGCTGGCGCATATATTTGCTGGCTCGACTTATACTCGTTTTTAGTAGCTTGTCTACCGATGTTTCCTACAACATGTTAGATATCGTAGCTTTTCGGTTTCTTTTGCCCTGTTTGTGTTTGCATAACTGTCCAATGTTTATTTAAAAACTTTTGTGACATAGGACATTCATCCGGCTACAATCTATTTGTTTTCCGTGGGCTCCGAAAATCGCCTAAAAGTAGACTCAATTTTTTCTTGATTCCGTAAGTTTATTTAACAGGGTTCATTGGATTCCAATAGGAGCTTTCTAAGCTTTTCATCGTTTATATCGTTTTCAAAGTTTTCAATGCTGGCGACGCCAATGGCTTTCTACCTAAGGTACTCGTGATTGAGTGTGTAATGGTGCGGTTCAATGCTGTTAATCGTTGAAATCAACGGCGTTCATATCATCGATGTCGTTGATCGTTGATTTGAACGTAATCGTAATCGCAGCCATCGTTGATTTAATCGTCAACGTCAACGGAGTCGTTGATTTAAACGGCGTTGATCAACGCGTTGATCAACGGCGTTCTTTTATAATTTTCTAGAGTTTTATGAGGAAAGAACGATTTTTTCATAAATGTTTTGATTGGGAAACATTCTCAAATTGATGTGGCATGGTTTTTCGGGGATCCGTGTGTACCAAGAGGACCGAAATGACCGGATTTTAAACGTAATTTAAGCCCTAGCTAATTGCTGGTCACTTCCATCTCCACTTATGTAAATGACACCGAGGACGGACAGTAGGGAACCCAGATATGGTCGGATTTTCACCGGAATTATTGTTCCGGCGGGTTCAGTAAGAGTCTTGCGTGGCTAAATATCGACAGAATTTGTTTTCTATGATACAATACTGCATTGACCACATGACCCATGTTACAGAACCCAGATTAAGATTGGCCAAGATGTCAAACTTCGTGACAGACCGGAGTAGCCTACTGTTGGTGATCAACTAGTTTCGATCGAATCCCAAGAGATAAATCTTTCGTGTGGTGCCGGAAACCGATCGCAGTAGGTCATAAATATTTTGTTTACTCATTGATCAATAACAGTAGGCTACTCCGGTCTGTCACGAAGTTTGACATCTTGGCCAATCTTAATCTGGGTTCTGGAACATGGGTCATGTGGTCAATTCAGTATTGTATCATAGAAAAACAAATTCTGTCGATATTTAGCCACGCAAGACTCTTACTGAACCCACCGGAACAATAATTCCGGTGAAAATCCGACCATATCTGGGTTCCCTACTATCCGTCCTCGGTGTCATTTACATAAGAAAATCCTGGTTGGACTTGGGAACAAAAGTGGAGATGGAAGTGACCAGCAATTAGCTAAGGCTTAAATTACGTTTAAAATCCGGTCATTTCGGTCCTCTTGGTACACACGGATCCCCGAAAAACCATGCCACATCAATTTGAGAATATTTCCCAATCAAAACATTTATGAAAAAATCGTTCTTTCCTCATAAAACTCTAGAAAACTATAAAAGAACGCCGTTGATCAACGCGTTGATTATCGATAATCAACGCGTTGATCAACGCCGTTTAAATCAACGACTCCGTTGACGTTGACGATTAAATCAACGATGGCTGCGATTACGATTACGTTTAAATCAACGATCAACGACATCGATGACGTTGATTCATCGATTAACAGCATTGGTGCGGTTGTAAAAATAGCTATCTCTGACTCTGTCACATTCGTAGAAGCTAAATGGCTATCTTCCTGCACCGTGCGGCACACGCGGTTCACTTATACCTCGGTTTTCTTTGCGCCTACCGCGGTGTGCGTTGTCACTGACGCATGTGAAGCTTGCTATGCTCGCGTTTGTCATAAACGCTTGTTTGATTAAGAATATGTACGATTAAAAATATTCTTTTGGTGAAAATGGCGTTTTTGTTTCTTTTGGAAATCATATCATTTATAATACTTTGCTTTCATCATAAGACTTTCTTCTTCTTCTAAACAAAGTCAATGTTATGAATTGAAAGAAGTTCTACCATCGTTATATTCTTTAGTAAGAAAGGCTCTATCTCACCCCAGGTGGGATTAAATCAGGGTTTTCCAATTTCTGTAGGTTAGATCTCAATTGCACTCAAAAACTGATCACCACATTGCTCCATGGAAAGGTATGTGGATTTTTTTCCAACCCTATTCCCTTGCGGTTGTGTCATGAAATTCATGTATACCGAAAACCAGCTGACACACCAATTTTAATGTATCACTTTAACACAAATCGTTTTCACTTCACATAAAACACTATAAATCACAACATACCAAGAAGTTTGATACCCATATTGCCCGAAATCGTATGGTTCAGTAAATGTCCTCCCGGGAGAACCTCCCTGAGGACACCGGCCACTCCAGGTTGTAGCCAGTACTGTCAAAATTGCCATTTGCATTACCAGTATTGAAATCCATGAATTTTGATACCCATATTGCCCAAAATCGTATGGTTCGGTAAATGTATTCCCGGGAGAACCTCCCTGAGGGCACTGGCCACTCCAGGTTGTGGCCAATACTGTCAAAATGGCCATTTTCATCACCAGTATCAAAATCCTAGAAGTTTGATACCCATATTGTCCAGTCTTGTATGCCCGTGGAACGAGCTATCAAGTAGGACCTTTTCTGTCAAGAAGGACCGCGAGGTTAATATCCATATTTTTTGTAAAAGGTCCTATAACCTATTTTCTTTCATATGTTTATAGGACCTAATATAAAAAAGTCGAGATATTTAAAATTGATTTAAAAATTCATTTAGGGGAACTACACCCCTTTTCAGCCTATTTCTATTATCGGCCTATCAGCATTTTGATCGTGAATTACAGCTTTCATAAAGTGTTTTTGACTGTTCCAAATTAAATTGAGCAAGCAACTCTCCATTGTTGATACATCTGAAAATGTTGATTTAATAGCGGAAAACGGAAAAAGTGATGAGAATTGGTCGAACGGCTTAGGGTGATTAAAATGGGTATATTTCCCCTAATACTATTTGTGGTCGTACAAAGGGTCATTGTACTCAGAAAAATAAGCTTTATCACTGTGAACAATAATATCAGAAATCTAAGCTTAATTTTAGGACCCAATTCGCGAAAGCGAAGAGGAAAAATTTGTTGATGAATTACACTCAAACCCCGATGCTTTGACACCAACTGTTGTCAAACGAACGGGGTATCTTTTTAGTTTGACACCCCTTTTACACGGAGTTCACATGCACTACCAAACGTTTGTTTTGATAGTATGCGTGAACGCCGTGTAAAAAGTGACAGTTCGTCACTTTTTAGTTCGACTTTGACCAACCAACGGGCCACAAACTAAAAAAGTGTCAAACGAAAAAGTGACCAACCACCGGGGGTCGAGTGTATATACAAATGATTTTTTTTAAATTTCAAAAGAATATCAGAGTCTTGAATACTTTTAAATTCATTTAAGTTGATGCGGTTGAAAGCTACGTTTAGTGATTCTTGATCATAATGATAGTAGTCACGGAACTTATAACAATAAAGTGGCAAAAACAAGATCATGGACATATAATTTTTATTTTTTTTTATTTATTTTTTTATTAGGTCTTGGGATCGGTACTGGGACCTGGTTTAGACCGAGTCGGCTTTCGTAATTACATTGTTCTTAAAGCTAAGAGTAATTACAGAGGATCTTGTGTGTAAATATTAGTGGGAGGATCCGATTTCCGGGGCCTACTCGGGGTTTGTAGGGAAGGGATTGATGCTAAAAGACAAGGCGTGGGAAGAGAAGGGGATTTTGTAGGGGTCTTGGTTTTTTTTTTTAGTTTATATTTATTCAGTTTTTCTCTTCCATGTACATTCATTCAGTTAAAATATTATTGAGTGTCCAATCACAATCGATGACTTTTCACCTCAATTTTAAATACTAGCAACTTTAATTTATTCATGAAATATTGTAGCTTTTGTTATTCAGTGATTTCAAATGTAGGAGGTCCTACATGTACAAAAGGGAAAAGGGATACCTTTAAACTAACTTACTTACTTTACTTTACTTTTACTGCTCGTACAACCTCCGGGTCATGAGCTGTCTCCAGATGCGTTGCCATCTAACTCGGTCCTGGGCTGCTACTCTCCAATTCCGCTGCGGAACTCCCACACTTTCCAGATCTTCCTCCACCTGGTTCAACCACCTTGCACGTTGCGCCCCCTCCGCCGCGTTCCAACCGGCTCTGAATTGAACACCAACTTCACCGGATTGGTAGTCTGGTTCGGTTGGCGCGCATCCAGCGCGTCCGACATTCTCGCGACGTATCCGGCCCACCTGATCCGGCCAGCCTTGGCGACTTTCCGAATGCTTGGCTTGCCGTAGAGTTGCGCCAGCTCGTGGTTCATCCTTCTCCGCCACACATTGTTCTCACGTACGCCGCCAAAGATCGTCCTAAGCACTCGCCGTTCGAAAACTTCAAGCGCTTGCAGGTCCTCCTCGAGCATCGTCCACGTCTCGTGCCCGTAGAGGACGACGGGTCTTATCAGCGTTTCATACATGGTGCACTTTGTACGCCGGGAAAGGTGACCAGACCGTAAGGTCTTGTGGAGTCCGTAGTAGGCACGACTACCGGTGATGATGCGCCTCCGAATTTCTCTGCTGCAGTTGTTGTCCGACGTAACCAACGATCCGAGGTACACAAACTCCTCCACAACCTCGAACTCGTCGCCGTCCATCGTTGCGCTCGGTCCTATGCGAGTCCTAAGGGACTCGGTTCCTTCTGCCAGCAGATACTTCGTCTTCGCAACATTCACCTTCAATCCAACCTTATCCGCTTCCCGCTTCAATTCGGTGTACCGTCTGGCCACATCCTCGAACGTTCTGCCGACAATGTCCATGTCGTCGGCATAGCAGATGAACTGGTTGGATCGGTTGATGATCGTGCCCCGCAGGTTGAAGCCCGACCGCCTCATCACACCTTCGAGCCCAATGTTAAAACAGAGGCCGGAGATACCGTCGCCTTGTCGCAGTCCCTTGCGCGATTCGATCGGGTCGGACATCGCTCCCGAAATCTTCACGCTGCACCGTGCCCCGTCCATCGTCGATTTCACTAGTCTGATCAGCTTCCCGAGAAAGCCGTTCTCGTACATGATCTTCCATAGCTCTTCGCGGTCGACCGAGTCGTACGCGGCCGTGAAATCGATGAACAGGTGGTGCGTCGGGATCTGGTACTCGCGACACTTTTGGAGGATTTGGCGTAGCAAAAAGATTTGGTCCGTCATCGATTTCCCCTCCACGAAACCGGCTTGGTACGTTCCAACGAAATCCTTTGCTCGCTCCGACAGACGACAGAAGATGATCTGAGACAGCATTTTGTAGGCCGCGTTGAGAATAGTGATAGCTCGATAGTTCTCACATTCCAACTTGTCCCCCTTCTTGGAGATCGGGCATATTACTCCCTCTTTCCACTCCTCCGGTAGCCGTTCAGGTGCTCGTCGAAGTGCTGCTTCCACCTTTCGATCACCTCACGCTCGTCCGTCAAGATGCCTCCGTCCTTATCCCGGCAAATTTCGGCCCGCGGCATGAAGCCTTTCCGGGATTGACTTAGTTTCTTGTAGAACTTGCGCGTTTCGTTGGAGCGATACAGCTGTTCCATGTCCTGGCACTCCAATTCTTCCAGGCGGCGCTTCTTATCCCGGAAGAGATGGGTTTGCTGTCTTCGCAACTGTTTGTACGACTCCTTGTTCCCACGGGTGTTGCGCAGCAGCCATTTGTCCCGCGCTGCTTTCTTCTCGTCCCAAATCGCCTGACATTCCTCGTCGAACCAGCCGTTCCGTCGAACTCGGTCCACGTACCCGATGGCGCTTGATGCCGCTGCGTTGATGGCTGCTTCCATATGGCTCCAGCAGGCCTCCAGAGGGGCTTCAGCAAGCTCACCCTCGTCAGGCAACGCAGCTTCGAGCTCCCGCGCGTACTGGGTAGCGACCTCATGGTCCTTGAGTCGCTCCAGGTTATACCGCTGCGGGCGACGGTACCGGATCTTGTTGACCTCGGACAGGCGTTGGCGCAGCTTTGCCACCACCAGGTAGTGGTCCGAGTCGATGTCCGCGCCACGGTAGGTTCTGACATCGATTATGTCCGAGAAGTGCCGACCATCGATGAGAACATGGTCGATTTGCGTCTCCGTGTCGTTTGGTGATCTCCAGGTGTACTTGTATAGGAGGTGTGCTGGAAGAAGGTACTACGTATGGCCATGTTTCGGGAGGTAGCGAAATCGATGAGTCGTAGGCCGTTCTCGTTCGTCTGCTGGTGGGCGCTGAACCTCCCAATAACCGGTCTAACTCCTCCTCCTGGCCGACTTGAGCGTTTAAGTCGCCGATGACAATCTTGACGTCGTGTTTTGGACACTTCCTGTACTCGCGGTCAAGAAGCTCGTAGGAAGCGTCCTTGTCATCGGCGTCGCTTCCCATGTGCGGGCTGTGCACGTTGATGATGCTCAGGTTGAAGAATCGGCCCTTGATTCTCAACCGGCACATTCTGTCGTTGACTGGCCACCAACCAATCACGCGCTTCGACATTTCGCCCAACACTATAAAAGCTGTCCCCAGCTCGTGTGTATTGCCGCCGCTCCAATACATAGTGTAGTCACCGTACTCCCGGTGGTCCTTCCCCGTCCAGCACACCTCCTGCAGCGCCACGACTTCGAGACCGCGGACCCGCAATTCGTTTGAAAGAATGCGGTCGCTCCCATCGAAGTTGAGAGACCTGCAGTTCCACGTCCCGAGTTTCCAATCCCTGGATCCCCGAGAATCGGGTCGGCGATTGGATCGGCTCGCATCTGGAGCTCTCTGCACTACTGTTTTACGGTGGGTGCGTGTAGCCATCACCAACCCCCTGTCTCGCCGGAGGACCGTCGTACCAAGACTGTTTAGAGTCCCACCCTGGCACTGGGACTGTTAGTCAGCCGCCCCTAACCTGGGGAACAGACGCTGTTCCGAGCCGCCCCTAACCTGGGGAACCGACGCTCGAGGGGGTCCTAACTCTATCTGGTGTAAGCCGCCCCTAACCTGGAGAACAGACGCTTACCTCAACGATGGAGCAGGACACCGGTTTCCTTGAGCCGCCCCTAACCTGGGGAACAGACGCTCGAAGGGGGGGGGGGGGTTCACTCGCCTCTATAGGAGCCGCCCCTAACCTGGGAACAGCCGCTCACGGGTAGAAGGCGTCGAAACCCCACTTGTCTTGGGCCGCCCCTAACCTGGGCTACAGTCACCCAAAAACGGGGTGGAGGGGGGGGGGGCGCACGTACGATCTGGTTGATTTAATTCACTCCACTTTAGCACAAAAAAATTTCTTTTAAATTTTCAAAAACTTTTAGTTGATTTTATTCTGCCGCACACTTTTTTCACTCCGACCCACTGTGCGTGTCGAAATTTCTTCCACACTTCCAAGCAGCTCGTACACGACGACGACGACGATACCACCACACAACACAATCGCGGTGCGAAAGAACGAAGGCGACGACGACGACGGTATTGTACTTGCCACGCGGGAAGCTCTTTATTGTTCTTGTTGTGGCTCGATTTGATCCGCAAATCGGCACAAAATACTCGCGAGAATTAGGACGGATTCGCGATCGTCGAGCACTGCTTTTAATGTCCACCGGTTCACTGCAGGTTCCGGAGAGTCTCAACGGAATTTCACGCCGCGATGTACCGGCTGACAACGATTTTCGCGATAAATTCGACGGACCGGCCGGAGCGTGACACTACACCAGCTCGTTCACTGGGCAAAACTAACTTATAAACTATATAAAGAGCGGATCAATGCAGCTGAAGACTGCAATGATTTTTGTCGAAATGCATCAATTATCTTATTGGACATAACATCCAAAGTGTCAACTTCGGCTAATTGATGAAGTTCACTGGTGCTGAACCAGGGAGGCAGTTTCAGAATCATTTTCAGAATTTTGTTCTGAATCCTCTGAAGTTTTTCTTCCTGGTTAAGCAACAGCTTGTCCAGATCGGCACAGCATAAAGCATGGCAGGTCTGAAAATGTGTTTATAAATTAACAGTTTATTCTTGAGACAAAGTCTAGAATTCCTGTTTATAAGTGGATACAAACATTTAATATATTTGTTACATTTAACCTGGATACTTTCAATGTGATCCTTGTAAGTAAGGTTTTTGTCAAAAGCAAGTCCAAGATATTTCACTTGATCCTCCCACTTTAAATATACCTCATTCATCTTTATAATGTGATGACTTTTTGGTTTAAGAAAATCAGCCCTTGGTTTGTGAGGGAAAATAATAAGTTGAGTTTTTGCAGCATTTGGAGTAATTTTCCATTCTTTCCAATAAGAATTAAAAATATCCAAGCTTTTTTGTAATCTTATTGTGATGACACGAAGGCTTCTACCTTTGGCGGAGATGCTTGTATCATCAGCAAAAAGTGATTTCTGACATCCTGGGGGCAAATCAGGCAAGTCAGAAGTAAAAATATTGTATAAAATTGGACCCAAACCCGAGCATGGGTAAATAACAAGGGAAATGCGTAATAATACCTTTCTCTGGTATCAATACCAAATTTTGGTATTCCTGGACCCTTTAAAATTTGTCTTAAGGATTATGCAAGAGCAAAATGTGCTATCATACCAATTAAAGGTATTGTTTTGATATTGCAAAATTGCAGAATTTGTCAATGGTCGAACACCACATATTGGTATTCTTTTGGTATTACAGTGTTTTATCAAATTCCTCTGAAACCATGGGAAAATTTTGACCAATTTTGACAAAATAATTAATTTTGCGCTTAAATGATGTCTCAAAGCGAATGCTTTCATTGAAAACCGGAAATTTCAAATAATTAATTTTGCGCTAAAATGACTTGAAACCAGGGGGTGGCTCATAAAAGATGCATCCGATGTGTTCGGATGCATTATAATGCATTTAAACTTGCCATTTTATTGCCTGCCTTTGCTAACCAAACGTCTTTCTCCTTTCCTTGCAGACTAAAATAGTGCCGTTGTACTGACTATCACAATAGCAGCAAGGATGAATGCCGAAGAAAGGGGGCAGATAAAGGAGCGGTTCTGGAAACGTGTCCAGAAGGTGATCGGTCTCGTGCCGCATCGAGTCATGGCCTTGCTGGATATGTTCGACCTGTCAGCATCGCAAGTCATCGCTGAGGCAAGTGTGGAATGGCCGAAACTCATCGAAGATGAAGTCAGAAAGAGTGGTGTCGAAATTTTCGATGATGCCGTAAGCCGAGGGCTCACAAGGTCAAAGTACGATGTGTTTGGCCGGCAACAGAACGATCTGGCAACATTCACTGTGCATGCCGCTGAAAAGGTTTCGATCGACAATGTAGGCAAATTGATCCGAAAGTACGGGATACGCCAATTCATCGAGGGCTCACCGGTACTAGCGAGACGGTGCCAAGAAATTGGTACAGACCAAGTAAATCCTATTGCTGACGATTCGAAGAAAATGCTTCTAGAGAAGTTGGCCAACTACTACCGTCAGCACGAGGAATGTGGTGTCGACCCCGACTACTTCGTAGACTTGCCAGTGCTTACCATTTCAAACACCGGGGACCAAGCGACAGTACGTGTTACGTGCGCAGTATGCAAGAAAACACGTCCCATGTGCAAGCGTTCTGGTGGCAATTGGGTTACGAATAATTATTACCAGCATGTTCGTACACATTTACGGGGAGTGGTCCGTAGAAGAGAAGAAGAACTGGCAAGTTCAGAAGAGGACACGGATAGCGATGGAGATGGCGCTCACGGGGATCGCGCTGTTGGTGGTGGCAGTGGAAGCGTTGAGGAAGCTGATGTTGGCGGTGGCAGTAGTGTAGCTTCGAGAAACGATAGCGTTGACGAAGCAGTTGTTGGCGATGGCAGTGGTGGAGCTTCGAGAAGCGGTAGCAATGAGGAAGCTGCAAATGATGGTGACAGTAGTGAAGCTGCTATTGTCGATGGTGAAACTGTTGTTAGCAGTGGCGATGGTGGACCTGCGGAAAGCGGTAACGATGGTACAGCTCCTGTTAGCGCTGGCGGTGATGGAGCTGCTGGTAGCGGTGTATGTCAACCGAGCAGAAAGTCGGTGGCAGACTTGATCAATCAGTATCAATACGCCGGCGAAGGTAGCAGCCGTCACCATCATCACTTGCGGGGTGGGCGTTTTCTGAGGAGTGACAACAAAACGTCGGGAAACTAGAACCACGGGACAGTGCAGCCGAATGTCCTGTGGCAACTTCCAAGGCTTATAACCTGATTAAGCTCTATGAGACCATCGCATTTAAGAGTGCATGCAAGTTACACTACACCGATGAAGAAAAGGACATGTCGTTGTATCGATACATAATGGCTGGGAAGAAGTATCATGAGTTCATGGTTGGGAATGTTCCCGGCATAAGCCGAGCTACCCTTCTAAGGCACATGGACAAACATACAACGGACATTAAAGATGGTAAGAATGTTTGGTTTAATCTTAAACCTTCATTAACTTCCTATTTTTTCAGGGGTGATCGACGCGGCGGGTCTGAAGCGTTACCTGACCGAGAACGGCTATCCGCTGACGGTGATGCTTGCGGAGGATGGGACGAGGGTTACCCCGCGTGCCCAGTACGACGAGCGAACAAACACTTTGACTGGACTAGTAGCTCCGCTTGACCACACGGGACTTCCCAAACGAAACTACTTTGACGCCAGCAATGCGCAGGATATGGCTGACAAGTTGAAAAATTGCCGACTGGCAAGCACTGCATACGTTCAACTAGCAGTACCTCTAGATCCAAATGCGGCCCCGTACGTGCTGTTCTACATGGGTACGGACAACAGCTTTACGTATGCAGATGTACTCAAGCGTTGGCTTCACACCATCGACTTGCTGAAGAAGCATGGCATCACCGTTTTTGGTATAGCTTCAGATGGGGACCCAACTCTCCTGAAGGCAATGCTCAGCATCATGCAATTGGCAGATGTACCGTGTGATGAGCTAGGTGTTAGATTTCTTTGGAAACTTGTTCAGCGCACCTATCTGTACCAAGATATAACGCACACAGTGAACAAACTAGCGCGCAAGTTGTTCAATCGCAAACGAGCGTTAATGATTGGTACATCGGTGGCTAGCGTTACCCACCTCGATGCCCTGTTGGATAAGGTTTCGAAGGACAAACACGGTCTCACGTACGGTGATCTTCACCCGACCGACCTCATGAGCTTTCGACCTACGGAAAAAGTAATGGAGGAAGCCGTTATCAACCTGTTGGAGGAACATGTGCCTGGTAGCGAGGGCACGGTAGTGCTGCTCCGCTACATGAGCGCTATATACCGAGCATATACTGATGTATCGTTGGCGCCGATTGAAGCCATCTCAATGCTCTGGTACAGTTAATCTATGGCACAATTGTTGGGTTTAAATTAAACACCGTTTATTTCCACAGGAGGCGTTGTTTTTCATGCGGGCGTGGAGGAACTGGACATTGAAGAATAGAACAAGCAGCTTCCAATGTGTGACAGCAAACACGTACGCTTGTCTTGAGATAAATGCTCACAGCCTTGTGCTGGCAGCAAGAGACTGCCGCGATCGTGGCCGACCCGAGGAATTCTTAGTGAGGTGTTTCGGCAGTCAGGACGTCGAGGGGACATTCCGGAATCTTCGATCGATGACGACAATGAACCATACCCAGACGAACCTCACTTTCAAGGAAATCGGCGAAAAGCTGCGGCGAGCTCACATGCTGCATCAAATTCAGCACCGTAACCGTATTAAGTTTCGATTCCCTGGTCATACGGGTCCGACCAACGTGTCCGTGCTACCGACACTGCCGACGGATGCTAAAATAAAAGCCGCACTAACCAGTGCTGAGGGGAGGGCATCTGAGGTCTTGGGCAAGCTTGGCCTCTTGCAGGCTGAACAATCTTTCGAGTTTAGTGTACATGCCCTCGGGGACCGGAACTGGGAAGACTTGATCGTTTCCGATAGTGAGTCTGACACGGAGGACCATGAAGACCATGAACCCGGTCAGGAGGTGTATGAAGCTAAGCATCTGTTTTCAAACTTTTCGGGCCAGATCGCGCTGCCTAACAGCACGTCCGATAAGCACATCTACCTGATACGAGATGACCACGGGAAGGTGTTTCACGTTAAGAAGAGTAGTGTAGTGTGGATGCTTACTGCGTCTAAGGGTGGATTTTCATGGATTTTTCGATGACCGACATCGAAAACGGCTTTCGATGCTCGTGGTCATATTTTGCCGAAAACTCATTTTTATCAATCAGGTTAAATCGCAAAATGGTTTGGATTGATATTTCATGGTAGTATAAGCACAAACAAACACATACCCATCGCCGGAAAGTTGCGAAAATGCGATTTTCCGACTTTTCATTTTCGATGCACGAGCATCTTTAGACGACTGACATCGAAAGCATACTCACGACCATGCTTTGCTAAAATGTCCGTGCATTGAAACTCGATGCTCGTTCAGTGCCTTTTTGCTACCTCAGCGGCACCCTAGACACAAACCTAAATAACGCTTTGAAACGCTTGGTACGGGATGGGAATGAAACTTGACGAAACAAATCTATCTGTCAAACCAGACCTTGTCAACAATCAAAACAGCTGATTTTGCATGGTGAAATGGTGGACATTGTTTTGCAGGAGGAATCCGTCCACCGGTGGTTGGATTTCGGAGCATTGTTTTACCGGAGGAATCCGTCCATCGGTGGTCGGATTTCAGGGCATTGTTTTGCAGGAGGAATCCGTTCACCGGTGGACGGATTGCCTGGCCAAGTTGACAAGAGGAACTAGTCCACCGGTGGTTGGATTTCGGTGCATTGTTTTGCAGGAGGAATCCGTCCACCGGTGGACGAATTTCAGGGCATTGTTTTGCAGGAGGAATCCGTCCACCGGTGGTCGGATTTCAGGGCATTGTTTTGCAGGAGGAATCCGTTCACCGGTGGACGGATCGCCTGACCAAGTTGACAAGAGGAACTTGTCCACCGGTGGTTGGATTTCGGTGCATTGTTTTGCAGGAGGAATCCGTCCACCGGTGGACGAATTTCAGGGCATTGTTTTGCAGGAGGAATCCGTCCACCGGTGGACGAATTTCAGGGCATTGTTTTGCAGGAGGAATCCGTCCATCGGTGGACGGATTGCCTGGCCAAGTTGACAAGAGGAACTAGTCCACCGGTGGTTGGATTTCGGGGCATTGTTTTGCAGGAGGAATCCGTCCACCGGTGGTTGGATTTCGGAGCATTGTTTTACCGGAGGAATCCGTCCACCGGTGGTCGGATTTCAGGGCATTGTTTTGCAGGAGGAATCCGTTCACCGGTGGACGGATCGCCTGGCCAAGTTGACAAGAGAAACTTGTCCACCGGTGGTTGGATTTCGGTGCATTGTTTTGCAGGAGGAATCCGTCCACCGGTGGACGAATTTTAGGGCATTGTTTTGCAGGAGGAATCCGTTCACCGGTGGACGGATCGCCTGGCCAAGTTGACAAGAGGAACTTGTCCACCGGTGGTTGGATTTCGGGGCATTGTTTTGCAGGAGGAATCCGTCCACCGGTGGTCGGATTTCAGGGCATTGTTTTGCAGGAGGAATCCGTCCACCGGTGGACGAATTTCAGGGCATTGTTTTGCAGGAGGAATCCGTCCACCGGTGGACGGATTGCCTGGCCAAGTTGACAAGAGGAACTAGTCCACCGGTGGTTGGATTTCGGGGCATTGTTTTGCAGGAGGAATCCGTCCACCGGTGGACGAATTTCAGGGCATTGTTTTGCAGGAGGAATCCGTTCACCGGTGGACGAATTTCAGGGCATTGTTTTGCAGGAGGAATCCGTTCACCGGTGGACGGATCGCCTGGCCAAGTTGACAAGAGGAACTTGTCCACCGGTGGTTGGATTTCGGTGCATTGTTTTGCAGGAGGAATCCGTCCACCGGTGGACGAATTTCAGGGCATTGTTTTGCAGGAGGAATCCGTTCACCGGTGGACGGATTGCCTGGCCAAGTTGACAAGAGGAACTAGTCCACCGGTGGTTGGATTTCGGGGCATTGTTTTGCAGGAGGAATCCGTCCACCGGTGGTTGGATTTCGGAGCATTGTTTTACCGGAGGAATCCGTCCACCGGTGGACGGATTGCCTGGCCTAGTTGACAAGAGGAACTAGTCCACCGGTGGTTGGATTTCGGGGCATTGTTTTGCAGGAGGAATCCGTCCACCGGTGGCCGGATTTCTGGGCATTGTTTTGCAGGAGGATGCCGTGCACCGTACCGTGCCGTGGACGGATTGCTTGCCTAAATTTTACTTTAATTTCTTAAATTCCAAAATTTCTAAAAAAAAAAATAAAATTTTCTTAAACTTATAAATTTACAAAGTTTTTTAAAATTTCAAAGTATTCTAAAATTTCAAAGTTTTCTAAAATTTCAAAGTTTTCTAAAATTTGAAAGTTTTCTAAAAATTTTATAATTTCTTAAATATAAAAAATATATATCTTTACTTACTTTAATTTCTTCAATTCCTTTAATTTCTTAATATTTATAATTACCTGAATATCTTAAATTTCTTAAATTTTTAAAATTTGTTAAAAAAATTTAAACTTCTTTAATATTTTAAATTTCTTAAATTTCTTAAATTTTTAAAATTTCTAAAATTTCTAAAATTTCTTAAATTTCTAAAAATTTTAAAATTTCCAAAATTTTTAAATTTTTAAAAATTTCTAAAATTTCTTAAATTTCTAAAATTTCTAAAATTTCTAAAATTTCTAAAATTTTTAAAATTTCTAAAATTTCTAAAATTTCTAAAATTTCTAAAATTTCTAAAATTTCTAAAATTTCTGAAATTTCTAAAATTTCTAAAATTTCTAAAATTTCTAAAATTTCTAAAATTTCTAAAATTACTAAAATTTTTAAAATTTCTAAAATTTCTAAAATTTCTAAAATTTCTAAAATTTCTAAAATTTCTAAAATTTCTAAAATTTCTAAAATTTCTAAAATTTCTAAAATTTCTAAAATTTCTAAAATTTCTAAAATTTCTAAAATTTCTAAAATTTCTAAAATTTCTAAAATTTCTAAAATTTCTAAAATTTCTAAAATTTCTAAATTTTCTAAATTTTCTTAAATTTCTAAAATTTCTAAAATTTCTAAAATTTCTAAAATTTCTAAAATTTCTAAAATTTCTAAAATTTCTAAAATTTCTAAAATTTCTAAAATTTCTGAAATTTCTAAAATTTCTAAAATTTCTAAAATTTCTAAAATTTCTAAAATTTCTAAAATTTCTAAAATTTGGGACCATCCATAAACCACGTGGACACTTTTTTGGGAATCTGTTACCCCCCCCCCCCCATCGTGGAAAATTGTCCATACAAAAAAAAACTTTTTTGTATGGATCGTGGACAATCACCATACCCCACCCCCCCCCTAAAGTGTCCACGTGGTTTATGGATGGTCCCTTTCTAAAATTTCTAAAATTTCTAAAATTTCTAAAATTTCTAAGATTTCTAAAATTTTTATAATTTCTATAATTTCTAAAATTTCGAAAATTTCTTAATTTTTTAAAAATTTCTAAAATTTCTTTAATTTTTTTAATTCCTTAAATTTCTTTATTCTTTTAATTTCTTAAATTTCCTCAATTTTCTAAATCACTAAATTATTTCTTTAATTTCTCATATTTCTTGAATTATTTTTTTTTAATTTCTAAAATTTGTTAAATTACTTAATTTTTTTAAATTCCTGAAATTTTTCCAATTTTTAGTCCACTCTATAGAGAATTTGCAGCTAAGCTAAAAGACACATGTCGCCACCAATGAACAAATAGCGTAAACCTATGATTTTTTTTTTAAATGTGTTTTTTTCTTCATAATCAACATTTTTATTAAACTTATGCCGGATTCGGATGAGAAAAAATATTTCCAACAATTTGGTGTACAACTTTCCAATATTTGTTTGATTTTTCTATGAGTAAACTGTAAATTTAGAAAAAGATAGTAATTTGGACTATTTGGTAAGAAAGTCTGTCAAAAATCAATAAAAATTGTTGAATATACGTAAACACATCTGTTATCAATTATAAAACTGTTTATTTCATTGATATAAACGGGGAAAATAATTTGAAGTGTTTCAAAACATGTTTTTTTTTGAAAAAGTCAAATATTTCTGCGCGCCCAAAAAATGTTCTCGTCTTTTGCGACCAATTTCATTAAGATTGATGCAGGGAACCATGAGAAATAAGCAATTTTGTTCTTCAATCCAGCAGAAAGAAATACGATTTTTGGCAAGTAACCTCATTTTGGCACCACCTACATTTGAAACACAGTCGCGCTGCAAAACCTCAATTATCTCTCATCTTTTTTGCATGATTTTTCGCAACGAACATGAGGCAAAAGGTTTTATTTAATTAAATTATGCGCTAGTCTAATCATGCGCCTTTTTGAAAAAGATTTATTGAACAACATCAGCTTATTTCAAAAGTTGTTCTGGAGTTCCGATCGCCACGCAATGCTGCTTTGTTTAGTTAAATTATGCGCTAGTCTAATCATACGCCTTTTTGAAAAAGATTTATTGAACAACATCAGCTTATTTCAAAAGTTGTTCTGGAATTCCAATCGCCACGCAATGCTGCTTTGTTTACGTTTGAATCTGTCATCTGTCCATCCTTCGTTAACTTGCATGCAAGTGTTCCTTATTCCGGAAAGTCGATTTTGGGGTTGTGTCTAAGCTAAATGAAGTAACGCAAGCCACGAGCATCGAGTTGGTTCGATGCTCGTGCTCTCGATGTCGTTGCACAATCCATGAAAATCCAGCCTAAGGTTCAGGAAAAAGCTCGTATGATACGTTACAAACAGCCCATGCCTAACTAGGGCAAGCTAGGTTGATTAGGTTCATAAGTAATACATATTATATCATGTCCGTACTCTTGGAGTGTTCTTTACTATCCATGATGACACTCTGACTATGCAACCACTAAGGTGGTTGAATAGCCAGGGAGTGTTATAACCGGGTGTTTGTAGTTGCCTATTTACTGGTCTCTACAAACATCCGGTTTATACTCTTTATACAATGTTGCCCCTAAATGTATGCAACCCATGAAATGCACAAAAGTTTCAAAATTCGTCTAAGTCCCGGAAATGGGAAAGTGTTCATTCCTGTGATGGCACCACTGAGCTGAAGTGAGATGAGTACCCACAGTTGTCTGGGTTGGGTTAGTTTGAGGCGAAGTTCGCCTACTTGGAGGTGAAACTTGCCTATAAGGAGGTATAGTTTGCCTATACGGAGGCAAGGTCTGCCTATATGGTAAAGTGGAGGCCAAATAGGATTACTTGGAGGCGAGTTTCGCCTACATGGGAAAAAAGTTCACCTAAATTGGCAAAATTTGCCTAAGTCTGGCATATGAAAAAGGTTGACATGGTAGGCAACCTCGGGTGCGCATCCGTACACTTCGAAGGAATGTACCGTCCTAGGACTGGGAACATCGTGTGCGCAAACCCGCGTACACCCCATATACGCGGACTGGTGTACGTGGACTGGTGTACGCCGATGAGCTTAGGTACCGGTATCCACGCTGAGACAAGGTTTACTTAAGTGGAGGCCAAATAGGATTACTTGGAGGCGAGTTTCGCCTACATGGGAAAAAAGTTCACCTAAATTGGCAAAATTTGCCTAAGTCTGGCATATGAAAAAGGTTGACATGGTAGGCAACCTCGGGTGCGCATCCGTACACTTCGAAGGAATGTACCGTCCTAGGACTGGGAACATCGTGTGCGCAAACCCGCGTACACCCCATATACGCGGACTGGTGTACGTGGACTGGTGTACGCCGATGAGCTTAGGTACCGGTATCCACGCTGAGACAAGGTTTACTTAAGTGGAGGCCAAATTGATTACTTGGAGGCGAGTTTCGCCTACATGGGAAAAAAGGTCACCTAAATTGGCAAAATTTGCCTAAGTCTGGCATATGAAAAAGGTTGACATGGTAGGCAACCTCGGGTGCGCATCCGTACACTTCGAAGGAATGTACCGTCCTAGGACTGGGAACATCGTGTGCGCAAACCCGCGTACACCCCATATACGCGGACTGGTGTACGTGGACTGGTGTACGCCGATGAGCTTAGGTACCGGTATCCACGCTGAGACAAGGTTTACTTAAGTGGAGGCCAAATTGATTACTTGGAGGCGAGTTTCGCCTACATGGGAAAAAAGTTCACCTAAATTGGCAAAATTTGCCTAAGTCTGGCATATGAAAAAGGTTGACATGGTAGGCAACCTCGGGTGCGCATCCGTACACTTCGAAGGAATGTACCGTCCTAGGACTGGGAACATCGTGTGCACAAACCCGCGTACACCCCATATACGCGGACTGGTGTACGTGGACTGGTGTACGCCGATGAGCTTAGGTACCGGTATCCACGCTGAGACAAGGTTTACTTAAGTGGAGGCCAAATTGATTACTTGGAGGCGAGTTTCGCCTACATGGGAAAAAAGTTCACCTAAATTGGCAAAATTTGCCTAAGTCTGGCATATGAAAAAGGTTGACATGGTAGGCAACCTCGGGTGCGCATCCGTACACTTCGAAGGAATGTACCGTCCTAGGACTGGGAACATCGTGTGCGCAAACCCGCGTACACCCCATATACGCGGACTGGTGTACGTGGACTGGTGTACGCCGATGAGCTTAGGTACCGGTATCCACGCTGAGACAAGGTTTACTTAAGTGGAGGCCAAATTGATTACTTGGAGGCGAGTTTCGCCTACATGGGAAAAAAGTTCACCTAAATTGGCAAAATTTGCCTAAGTCTGGCATATGAAAAAGGTTGACATGGTAGGCAACCTCGGGTGCGCATCCGTACACTTCGAAGGAATGTACCGTCCTAGGACTGGGAACATCGTGTGCGCAAACCCGCGTACACCCCATATACGCGGACTGGTGTACGTGGACTGGTGTACGCCGATGAGCTTAGGTACCGGTATCCACGCTGAGACAAGGTTTACTTAAGTGGAGGCCAAATTGATTACTTGGAGGCGAGTTTCGCCTACATGGGAAAAAAGTTCACCTAAATTGGCAAAATTTGCCTAAGTCTGGCATATGAAAAAGGTTGACATGGTAGGCAACCTCGGGTGCGCATCCGTACACTTCGAAGGAATGTACCGTCCTAGGACTGGGAACATCGTGTGCGCAAACCCGCGTACACCCCATATACGCGGACTGGTGTACGTGGACTGGTGTACGCCGATGAGCTTAGGTACCGGTATCCACGCTGAGACAAGGTTTACTTAAGTGGAGGCCAAATTGATTACTTGGAGGCGAGTTTCGCCTACATGGGAAAAAAGTTCACCTAAATTGGCAAAATTTGCCTAAGTCTGGCATATGAAAAAGGTTGACATGGTAGGCAACCTCGGGTGCGCATCCGTACACTTCGAAGGAATGTACCGTCCTAGGACTGGGAACATCGTGTGCGCAAACCCGCGTACACCCCATATACGCGGACTGGTGTACGTGGACTGGTGTACGCGGACTGGTGTACGCCGATGAGCTTAGGTACCGGTATCCACGCTGAGACAAGGTTTACTTAAGTGGAGGCCAAATTGGATTACTTGGAGGCGAGTTTCGACTACATGGGAAAAAGTTCACCTAAATTGGCAAAATTTGCCTAAGTCTGGCATATGAAAAAGGTTGACATGGTAGGCAACCTCGGGTGCGCATCCGTACACTTCGAAGGAATGTACCGTCCTAGGACTGGGAACATCGTGTGCGCAAACCCGCGTACACCCCATATACGCGGACTGGTGTACGTGGACTGGTGTACGCGGACTGGTGTACGCCGATGAGCTTAGGTACCGGTATCCACGCTGAGACAAGGTTTACTTAAGTGGAGGCCAAATTGGATTACTTGGAGGCGAGTTTCGCCTACATGGGAAAAAAGTTCACCTAAATTGGCAAAATTTGCCTAAGTCTGGCATATGAAAAAGGTTGACATGGTAGGCAACCTCGGGTGCGCATCCGTACACTTCGAAGGAATGTACCGTCCTAGGACTGGGAACATCGTGTGCGCAAACCCGCGTACACTCCATATACATGGACTGGTGTACGCCGACAGTGTTGGTGGCAGCATGTAGCGTCGCTTGCGCTCGACCTTGCCAGCGTACGCCCCATATACTTTATCCGATGTACGCTCATGAGCTTTGGTCAAAAATGAAGAAGAAGAAAAAAAGAAAAGAAGAAGAGAAAAAAGAAAAAGAAGAAGAAGAAAAAAGAAAAAGAAGAAGAAATAAAAAAACGGGTTAAAAAATATTTGCATGACGAGTCGGGGTCACCATATACGCTTACTATTCCAGATGCAATTCCACACGGACAGGGACCCTGGGGTCGGGAAGTGCGAGATCGTCGACCCATGTAGTAGCGCACGCGTGTATGGTGGCCCCGTCTACGGGCACGGAAGAGGTCCCGCAGAGCATGCCTACCTTCGGGGGAAGCAATCTTTACCGGTTCCGGGAGTGGCCAGGACGTGACCAAACTCCAGGCTGGGGGGTACGGGGACTTTCGTTCAACACCGATGCATACGTCCGCGGACATGATGTCCCGATTTGCCCCGACTTGTGATGCAGGCGGTTGGAGATCATTTTTATTGCATACAAATTTTAAGTCGTCTTTTGGGGAACGCTCTGCTTTCTCGTACCTATGGGGAGTCAAGTTTGGTAATGGAGGCCCTTCATGAGCGTATATGAAAACTCCATCATTGAACCGGGATCGTCATACGCGGTTTTACGGGAGGTGCGCACTCGAAGATACATACACGTATCTACCACCGAGAGCGCGAGCCAACCGTAGACCGGTGCCCCCGTATGAGCGCAGGCCCGCAGAGAGGACCCGACGAAGGTGGGCGAGAGAAGATAGGGACGGAGACGGAGAGAGGAATCGGATACGGGTTCGGCTGTTCGGCGGAGCTCACGAAAGTGTACGAACGCCCGAACAGAGAGGTGAGGTGTGGTGTGAGCGTGACCGTGTTGTTAACATGGACGTCATACGTGGTTCTACGGAGCGGTGCGCACTCGGAGATGTGTCGGAGATGTATCTACCACCAAGAGCGCGCGCCCATCCCAGACCGGTGCTCTCGTATGAGCGTACGTCCACTGAGACTACCTGACTGTAGAGGGTACGGACACGACGGGAAAAGGAATCGGAGAGAGGTACGGCTGTTCGGCGGGAGCGCACGAGAGAGTGTACGCGAACGCCCGAACAGAGAGGTGAGGTGAGGTGTGAGCGAGACCGTGTTGTTAACATGGACGTAATAGGTCAGTCAGCGATCGTATCGTGTATTACGTGTGACTAGTGTTCTAGTACGAACGAATGGGAACCTATTTGGGAACCTCCAGTACGAGGGTATCGAACCGTGGCTTTGAATGAGGTGCAATGCATTGGGATGACATTTGACTACACTTGGTTGACATTCGGGTGGCATCCGATGTGGTGAGACACCCTTGCTTGAAACCCAAAAATGTTAAAGCTGATTTTAATTTTTTTTTATAAACCCAATAAGATTTTTTTTTTAAACGTTGAAATTTCTCTAAGTTGGGATAACCAAATACTTTGAAAAACGATTTAATCGACAGATTATAGAATTTTGGTGAATTTCAATCCAGTTTCATTTTAATAACACTTATTTTTCAATCTTGTTATTTTTCAGAATCTTCAAGAACTTCAAGCACAGGCCGTTCATCAATGGCAAATGCATTCAATGTGGTGAAGAATATCACTAAAAACAACATGGAATCATCAGGTGAGTAGATTTGGCTGTTGCATATGGATCATTTCCGTTTTTTCACTAACTGCAACTGTTGCACTAAAAATGGTATGAAAATACCAAATTTAGGTATTTCTTGTGCAAATACCAGCGACCAAAATGTGCTCTTGGTTGCCCAGTAATAGATGGTAAAATACCATGAAATCATACCAAAATCATGTATTTGGAAGACCATAGGAATACCAAAATCT
This sequence comes from Culex quinquefasciatus, assembly GCF_015732765.1. Lineage (NCBI taxonomy): Eukaryota > Metazoa > Arthropoda > Insecta > Diptera > Culicidae > Culex > Culex quinquefasciatus. The sequence goes on along the minus strand of NC_051863.1, from coordinate 96,986,492 downwards.
GGTATTACTTGGGCAAATAACAGGACAAAATGTGCCCTTGGTTGCCCAGTAAGAGATGGTAAAATACCATGAAATCATACCAAAGTCTAGTGTGTGGAAGGGCACAACAATACCAAACCATGTTATTCCAAGGGTAAAATAATACCTCAAAATAAAACCATTTCAATACCAAGTTGAGGTCTTCTGGATTTTTGAACATTGCTTGAATACCAAAACTTGGTATTGCCATGGTTTAATTTTTAGGTATTCCCGCGCCCTTGGAAAATCAGATTTTGGTATTCCTATGGTCTTCCAAATACATGATTTTGGTATGATTTCATGGTATTTTACCATCTATTACTGGGCAACCAAGAGCACATTTTGGTCGCTGGTATTTGCACAAGAAATACCTAAATTTGGTATTTTCATACCATTTTAGTGCAACAGTTGCAGTTAGTGAAAAAACGGAAATGATCCATATGCAACAGCCAAATCTACTCACCTGATGATTCCATGTTGTTTTTAGTGATATTCTTCACCACATTGAATGCATTTGCCATTGATGAACGGCCTGTGCTTGAAGTTCTTGAAGATTCTGAAAAATAACAAGATTGAAAAATAAGTGTTATTAAAATGAAACTGGATTGAAATTCACCAAAATTCTATAATCTGTCGATTAAATCGTTTTTCAAAGTATTTGGTTATCCCAACTTAGAGAAATTTCAACGTTTAAAAAAAAATCTTAGTGGGTTTATAAAAAAAAATTAAAATCAGCTTTAACATTTTTGGGTTTCAAGTCATTTTAGCGCAAAATTAATTATTTGAAATTTCCGGTTTTCAATGAAAGCATTCGCTTTGAGACATCATTTAAGCGCAAAATTAATTATTTTGTCAAAATTGGTCAAAATTTTCCCATGGTTTCAGAGGAATTTGATAAAACACTGTAATACCAAAAGAATACCAATATGTGGTGTTCGACCATTGACAAATTCTGCAATTTTGCAATATCAAAACAATACCTTTAATTGGTATGATAGCACATTTTGCTCTTGCATAATCCTTAAGACAAATTTTAAAGGGTCCAGGAATACCAAAATTTGGTATTGATACCAGAGAAAGGTATTATTACACATTTCCTTGTTATTTACCCATGCTCGGGTTTGGGTCCAATTTTATACAATATTTTTACTTCTGACTTGCCTGATTTGCCCCCAGGATGTCAGAAATCACTTTTTGCTGATGATACAAGCATCTCCGCCAAAGGTAGAAGCCTTCGTGTCATCACAATAAGATTACAAAAAAGCTTGGATATTTTTAATTCTTATTGGAAAGAATGGAAAATTACTCCAAATGCTGCAAAAACTCAACTTATTATTTTCCCTCACAAACCAAGGGCTGATTTTCTTAAACCAAAAAGTCATCACATTATAAAGATGAATGAGGTATATTTAAAGTGGGAGGATCAAGTGAAATATCTTGGACTTGCTTTTGACAAAAACCTTACTTACAAGGATCACATTGAAAGTATCCAGGTTAAATGTAACAAATATATTAAATGTTTGTATCCACTTATAAACAGGAATTCTAGACTTTGTCTCAAGAATAAACTGTTAATTTATAAACAAATTTTCAGACCTGCCATGCTTTATGCTGTGCCGATCTGGACAAGCTGTTGCTTAACCAGGAAGAAAAACTTCAGAGGATTCAGAACAAAATTCTGAAAATGATTCTGAAACTGCCTCCTGGTTCAGCACCAGTGAACTTCATCAATTAGCCGAAGTTGACACTTTGGATGTTATGTCCAATAAGATAATTGATGCATTTCGACAAAAATCATTGCAGTCTTCAGCTGCATAGATCCGCTCTTTATATAGTTTATAAGTTAGTTTTGCCCAGTGAACGAGCTGGTGTAGTGTCACGCTCCGGCCGGTCCGTCGAATTTATCGCGAAAATCGTTGTCAGCCGGTACATCGCGGCGTGAAATTCCGTTGAGACTCTCCGGAACCTGCAGTGAACCGGTGGACATTAAAAGCAGTGCTCGACGATCGCGAATCCGTCCTAATTCTCGCGAGTATTTTGTGCCGATTTGCGGATCAAATCGAGCCACAACAAGAACAATAAAGAGCTTCCCGCGTGGCAAGTACAATACCGTCGTCGTCGTCGCCTTCGTTCTTTCGCACCGCGATTGTGTTGTGTGGTGGTATCGTCGTCGTCGTCGTGTACGAGCTGCTTGGAAGTGTGGAAGAAATTTCGACACGCACAGTGGGTCGGAGTGAAAAAAGTGTGCGGCAGAATAAAATCAACTAAAAGTTTTTGAAAATTTAAAAGAAATTTTTTTGTGGAGTGAATTAAATCAACCAGATCGTACGTGCGCCCCCTCCACCCCGTTTTTGGGTGACTGTAGCCCAGGTTAGGGCGGCCCCATCGTTGAGGTAAGCGTCTGTTCTCCAGGTTAGGGGCGGCTTACACCAGATAGAGTTAGGACCCCCTCGAGCGTCGGTTCCCCAGGTTAGGGGCGGCTCGGAACAGCGTCTGTTCCCCAGGTTAGGGCGGCTGACTAACAGTCCCAGTGCCAGGGTGGGACTCTAAACAGTCTTGGTACGACGGTCCTCCGGCGAGACAGGGGGTTGGTGATGGCTACACGCACCCACCGTAAAACAGTAGTGCAGAGAGCTCCAGATGCGAGCCGATCCAATCGCCGACCCGATTCTCGGGGATCTCGGGGCATTTTGGTCCCTGTTATTTGCCCAAGTAATACCAAAATTTTGTATTCCCGTGTTATTTACCCCTGCTCGGGAAGTGCTTCCTTGAGGGACGCCAGCACGCACAGGTAGTTGATCAGATTTGCTATTCTGATAACATACCTGCAGAGTACGATCCGTCAAATAATTTTGAATAATTTTCACGATATAGGGGAAATATGCCCATTTTAATCACTCTAAGCCGTTCGACCAATTCTCATCACTTTTGCCTTTTCCGCTATGAATTCAACATTTTCAGATGTATCAACAATTGAGAGTTGCTTGCTCACTTTTGTTTGAGCTATTTATAACTTTGAAACAGTCAAAAACACTTAATGAAAGCTGTAATTCATGATCAAAGTGCTGATAGGCCGATAATAGAAATAGGCTGAGAAAGGGTATAGTTCCCCTAAATCGGAAAATTAAACCTTTTCAATTTCGCAATCAAACCTCCCGAGCAGGGGTAAATAACACGGGAATACCAAATTTTGGTATTACTTGGGCAAATAACAGGGACCAAAATGTGCCCTTGGTTGCCCAGTAATAGATGGTAAAATACCATGAAATCATAACAAAGTCTAGTATGTGGAAGGGCACAACAATACCAAACCATGTTATTCCAAGGGTAAAATAATACCTCAAAATAAAACCATTTCAATACCAAGTTGAGGTCTTCTGGATTTTTGAACATTGCTTGAATACCAAAACTTGGTATTGCCATGGTTTAATTTTTAGGTATTCCCGCGCCCTTGGAAAATCAGATTTTGGTATTCCTGTGGTCTTCCAAATACATGATTTTGGTATGATTTCATGGTATTTTACCATCTATTACTGGGCAACCAAGAGCACATTTTGGTCGCTGGTATTTGCACAAGAAATACCAAAATTTGGTAATTTCATACCATTTTTAGTGCAACAGTTGCAGTTAGTGAAAAAAACGGAAATGATCCATATCCCGAGCAGGGGTAAATAACACGGGAATACCAAATTTTGGTATTACTTGGGCAAATAACAGGGACCAAAATGTGCCCTTGGTTGCCCAGTAATAGATGGTAAAATACCATGAAATCATAACAAAGTCTAGTATGTGGAAGGGCACAACAATACCAAACCATGTTATTCCAAGGGTAAAATAATACCTCAAAATAAAACCATTTCAATACCAAGTTGAGGTCTTCTGGATTTTTGAACATTGCTTGAATACCAAAACTTGGTATTGCCATGGTTTAATTTTTAGGTATTCCCGCGCCCTTGGAAAATCAGATTTTGGTATTCCTGTGATCTTCCAAATACATGATTTTGGTATGATTTCATGGTATTTTACCATCTATTACTGGGCAACCAAGAGCACATTTTGGTCGCTGGTATTTGCACAAGAATTACCAAAATTTGGTAATTTCATACCATTTTTAGTGCAACAGTTGCAGTTAGTGAAAAAAACGGAAATGATCCATATGCAACAGCCGAATCTACTCACGTGATGATTTGTTCTTAGTGATATTCTTCACCACATTGAATGCATTTGTCATTGATGAACGGCCTGTGCTTGAAGTTCTTGAAGCTTCTAAAAAATAACAAGATTGAAAAATAAGTGTTATTAAAATGAAACTGGATTGAAACTCACCAAAATACTATAATCTGTCGATTAACTCGTTTTTCAATGTATTTGGTATACTCAACTTAGAGAAATTTCAACGTTTTAAAAAAAATCTTAGTGAGTATATAAAAAAAAATTAAAATCAGCTTTTACATTTTTGGGTTTCAAGTCATTTTAGCGCAAAATTAATTATCTCATCAAAATTTATGAAAAAAAATTCCCATAGTTTCAGAGGAATTTGATGAAACCTTTCAATACCAAAATAATACCAAAATGTGGCATCCTGACTTAGAAAATTTTTCACAATGTCAAGTCATTTCTTTAGGGGGTATATCAAAAATGTTTGAAATCAAGTTTGAAATTTCCGGTTTTCAATAAAAGCATTCGCTCTGAGAAATCATTTTAGCGCAAAATTAATTACTTTGTCAAAATTGGTCAACATTTTCCCATAGCTTCAGAGGAATTTGATAAAACACTGTAATACCAAAAGAATACCAATATGTGGTGTTCGACCATTGACAAATTCTGCAATTTTGCAATATCAAAACAATACCTTTAATTGATATGATAGCACATTTTGCTCTTGCATAATCCTTAAGACAAATTTTAAAGGGTCCAGGAATACCAAAATTTTATTACGCGAAATCATTAATTTTCTTGCATGAATCAAAATGTTCAAAATGGCATAACTCAAAAGTGCACATAAGTGCACTTTGAAATTTGAAGACAAGTTAGGACATGGTTCAAATTTTAAGCTGCAAAATTTTCAGATCGCACAAATGCACACAAAAAAGTACTCCATTAACAAAGTTGAAATAAACTAAATTTTGAATAAAATCCATCTTTTTGATTTTTATTATTTTTTTAGCCTGTAAAAGTGTATTTTGTAAAATTTTATTGAAAAGTTGAATCAATTACCTTTCTGAATACATATAATGATGCAGGAAAAATACATAAACAGCTACACAGTACAACTATGAAAAATAATCATTTTTGTCAAAAACATGTTTTTCTTACGATTTTCGCCTTTGAAGGTCTGCAATTCAGTGAATTTTGAACCTACAACTTTCAAACTCCGGATGTTTCTTAGTTAGAATGTTTATTTTCGAAAAAAAATACCAAAAAAATAATTAGAGTATGTCGGTTTTTCGATTTATGGCCGCCTGAAACCCCATAGTGCAGGGGCTTTCACATTTTTAAATTTTTTGATAATATATTTTATTTCATTCAGATCCGTATTAAAAACTTCATCTGATGAAAATTCTTGTTCAGCAATATTCTGAAATTCTATTGAAATTTGATCTTCAATAGGACTCAAAACATTTAAGTTGAAATTATGAGCACTCTCAAACTGCTGAGCAAGTTTTTGAGCTTTCTCCCCATTAGTTAATAGGATATTATCACCATCTTTTAAAGAGAAAAAGTGCAGTGCTTCTGAGGACGCGCAGTCCTGTTTTTTCGTGATAATTTTCGTCTCTTTTGTGTCGCTCTTTGTGTGCATGGGGTGATTGGGCATAATAATTGAATAATGCCATCAAAAGTGCAGTGCTTCTGGGGACGCGCAGTCCTGCTTTTTCGTGATAATTTTCGTCTCTTTTGTGTCGCTATTTGTTTACGTGGGGTGATTGGTTTTATGTGATTAGGTTTTAGGTGATTGGGTTTAATTTTTTTTTTATTTTTTTTATTTTATCTTTTTTCTCTTCATTTCCTCAGTTTAAATTGCGATGCCTTTCCGTCGGGTCGTGTTTTTTTCGCGTTCGTCGTCGGTGTGTTTTTCGTTTTTTTTTCGCGTGCGTGTTTGTGTGTAAAGGTGCGGCTGGCTCTGGTTGTCATCGATGACAATTGAGCCAGTCTGATTTGCGGTGCCTTTCGGTCGGGTCGCAGGGTTTTTCTCGTTCGTCGTCGGTGTGCAATAACAACAAAACCTTATCATACCATTTCAGCTCGATAAACATCGTAACTCGTCGTTCGCTTCGTTAATCAGTACCCCACTAAACATGAATCATGTAAAACTCGTAAAAACATCTCAATTAAAAAGTCAGACTGTTAAATCCTTCATCATGTAATTACCAACAATTTTGGTTCTATCTTTCCACAGCCGGCTGTCTAAGATTAAACCATTTCAATTAAAAGTTAACAGCCAATAAACGGGAAATGTCTCATCCGCAGCATCCGATTGCTTGCCTTGAGAATAATATATAATACCTTTCAACAAACACTATGATTTTGGGTCGCATCATCATCTTCTATGATGAATCCTGACCAAACACCCTATCCTACTAACAAGTTTTCAGGTTCCTGGCGCTCGTGGGGTGTAAGCACAGAGTAAATCAGCTGCCCTAGTAGCAACCTGCGCTAACTAACATTCCCGTCCCTTAAAATCGAGGTCTACAAACTGACATGGCGGGCGCCGTTGGTGGCCAATGACTGTTACCTATTCGCAATTGATCTAGCTTTAGCAATCATGGTGTTTTATCTTTTCAGCGCATTCATACATGCTGTTGATAAGGGAAACACCACTTGATCGTCGAAGCATATAATCAGTAGTGCTGAAAGGATATTACGGTTCTGTTCAGCAACGGAGGGGCAACCATGGGTGATCTCTCATGCTCATGCTCATGCTCATGCTCATTATCACCATCTTTTAAAGAAAGGATTGGATTTTGAGGTTTCTTAAGAACCTTTGAAAGTTTCCAAACAGGTTTGAAATAAGGTTTAATTTGCTCGACATCTCTTGCGAACTTTTCATTTCGCAGGAGAGTGAATCTGTGGTCAATAACCTTTTGCAAATCTTTTTGACTTCGCTTCAGTGCAGGATCACGAGAACGTTGATACTGTCTTCGGCGAACATTTTGCAGACGAATCAGAAGCTGAAGATCGTCATCAAGGAGCGGCCGTGGCTGACTGGTTACGGTGTTCGCTTTGTAAGCGAATGGTTCTGGGTTCGATTCCCATCTGCTCCCAACGAGAATGTTAAGAACACATGAATTTGAAATGATGAATATGAACGAAAAAATCAAAGTCGCTCGAGGCGGGGTTCGATCCTCCGTCCTTTGGATTGATAAGCAAAAATGCTAACCACTAGGCCATGACGACTTGGTGAGCGTGGACTGGAATTAGGAATACTGTTACAGAGAGCGAGTTGTGGCGCTATAACCACGGAAAATAGTGTCCAGGGCATTCGTGGAAATACAATGTCCCATCCCAGAGGGGCCCGGAGTACCAAACCTTCTTAGCATGGTGCTCCCAACGAATACAACCAAATCTCGGAGCGTATGGTGGTGTGTCCCCACGCTTCTTCCTCCTGTCGATTCAGAATTGTGTTGTTGTTCGAACACTCAGTGCTCAAACTCAACCCAATTACGAGTCATCTCTGCGATACGGCTTTACGCAGTAGGCCTGGCCGGTTTAACGCTTGTGATGTTTCAATGCATTCTGATGCAATGGCGCACTACAAAATGTTAATAAATGACAAGAAGAGTGCTAGGCGTCATCTAACCTAAGGCACTCTCCAGGATCCCTTCGAAAGATTGGCTGCGCTAGGGTCTGATTAGATTAGATTAGATTAGAATCAGAAGCTGAAGATCGTCATCAATAATGGGAGAATCAAATTTGACTTGGACTTTAGGAATAGCAATATTCCTAGCATCCAAAATTGCATTAGTTAAAGATTCCAACGCTGAATCAATATCAGCTTTGGTTTCTAAAACAAAATCATGATTTAAATTATTCTCAATATGATGCTGATACCTGTCCCAATTAGCTTTGTGGTAATTAAACACAGAACTATTGGGTCTGGTAACTGCTTCATGAGAAAGTGAAAAAGTTACTGGAAGGTGATCAGAATCAAAATCAGCTTGAGTCACTAAAAAACTACAATACTGACTTTGATTTGTCAAAACCAGATCAATTGTTGATAGATTTCTAACAGAAGAAAAGCAAGTTGGCCCATTCGGGTATAAAACCGAATAAAGACCAGAAGTGCGATCTCTGAATAGAATATTACCATTGGAATTTACTTTTGAATTATTCCAAGATTGGTGTTTGGCATTAAAATCACCGATGATCAAAAATCGAGATCTATGCCGAGTAAGTTTATTCAAATCCCCTTTGAAATAATTTTTATTTTCTCCAGTGCATTGGAAAGGCAAATATGCAGCTGCAATCATAATTTTCCTAAAAGAAGTTTCAAGTTCAATGCCCAAACTTTCAATAACTTTTAACTTAAAGTCACGTAACGTGCTATAAGTCATACTACGGTGGATAACTATTGCAACTCCACCGCCATTTCGATTCAGTCTGTTATTGGTTATAACTTTATAATCTGGATCACTTTTCAAATAAGTGCCAGTTTTTAAAAATGTTTCGGTTATAATAGCAACATGCACGTTATGAACTCGTAAAAAGTTGAAAAATTCATTTTCGTTCGCTTTTAAAGAGCGAGCATTAAAATTCATAATATTGATGGAATTACTTAGATCCATGATTAAACTTCAGGGTAAGAACAACATCATTCGCAAATTTTAATCCAATCTGGATAGCTTCCATCATGGATGTAGCATTACTCATTGTTTGAATCAAACCAAACAGTGAGTTTTGCAAAAAAGTCATTTTTTCAAACGTAACATCGCCGAGATCAGAAGATCCCAAAGCGTTGCCAGCAGAAACATTTTCAAATGAAATTTGAGGTACCTGCCCAATTTGAAGATTGGTAGAGGATTTAAAATTCGTGGATGAACCCGAACCCGAAACGACGTTGGCATAAGAAATACCATTGTTGATACCTAACTTTTCCACGGTAGGGGTACTGTTCGAGTGAGACAGCACGAACGTTTGATTTAAAGATGCAGGTACAACCTGACTTTGAGAAAATTTCGGTTTGGATTTCGGCTGATGCTTAGCACGAGAATCCAAAACCTTTTTTCTGATGGGGCAATTCCAGAAATTTGATTTGTGATTTCCACCACAATTTGCACATTTAAATTGGGTGACTTCTTTCACGGGACAATTAACCTTGTCGTGAGAAGAATCCTCGCAAACCATGCATTTTGGAACCATGGCGCAATGATCAGTACCGTGACCGAATGCCTGGCAACGCCGGCACTGTGTCAGATTCTGGCCATTACCGCCATGTTTCTTAAAATGCTCCCACTTTACCCGTACATGGAACAAAAACTGAACTTTGTCCAAAAGTTTCAAATTGTTGATTTCATTCGTTTTTGATCTCATCCACCGACAAGTCGTTGGAGAGACCATTCAGGACCGCCTTGAATGGACGAGCATTCTTGGTCTCATACGTGTAGAAATTGTGTTTGTGGTTTTTCAAATAACCAACAAAAGTTTGGTGATCTTGTAAAGATTCCGTCAACAAGCGACATTCTCCTCTTCGACCAACCTGGAACGAAACCTTCAAATTTCAAGTTTCCTTGCAATTCTTCAGTTGCGTTCGAAAGCTGGCCAAATCGGAGACGGAAGTCACTACAATTGGCGGAGCCTTTACTCGTTTCTGGACGGCAGAAGGCTCAGTACGAGGAGAAGGATCCTTGTAAACAGTTTCGGATATAACACCGAAACTGTTTGCCAATGGAATTGGAGGATTGACCTCACTTTCAGAATCAGAATCAGACCTCGGATGAGGCTGTTTTCTTTTTCTGTTTCCGTTAGCCGGTTTAGCGTTCAAACGCTTAACCGACGTAACGACCAAATCTTCAGAAGATTTGCGTTTACCTTTGTTTTGACGCATTTTGCAAGCAAAGTTCTCTTGAATGGCTTCGGTTGGAAAAATACAACAGAATTTCAGGTGGGGTTAGTCTTGAAAAGATTGTTTAGAATTTTGGAAAATAACTCAGGTAGTCTTTAAAAAGACTGCACTGAAAGAAAAGCACATAGCAATATCACATTTTTTGCACATGAATCCACCCCATACTACTTAGTCTGTGAATGTCACGTGGAAATCACTTGAAAATATCAATCGCGCAAACCGGCAAATCCAAATGCAAAACAAGTGAGTTTAACGTGAAAGCTCACATGACTTTTGAATGGTGTGCATATGAATTTCAAATTATTTTATAGTATAAATGCAATGTTTTTCCAGTGATGTTCATGGGAGCTGAATATTGCGTTTGATTTTAGATTTATTAAAAAATATAATACGATTATAAGTTTTCTTAAACATTTTTTTTTTGATACTTGAAATTAAAAATCATTTGAATCAAAACAACCGGACCATCGAGCCGAGAAACTGCTTAACGACGGTTCTTGGAGGCCCTTGATGATCTGGATCGAGTGGCCAGCACAGCATCACGTAACTGCCGATGATTGTACATGTTGTGAGTTCCGGAACGCGAATCGTACCGCAGCCAGATGCCGACGTTTCCGGATCAATCGACAAATTCAGCTTCAGTGCTGAAAAAACGAATTTAGAGGCCAACCCTTCGCCGGAGTTTTTCCTGAAAATTCATTGCAGAATGTTAGTCTTTGTGTAAATTTTCACAGTTTTTCTATTAAATACTTACCAAAAAGTTCTAGTGCGATTGAATTTTAAGCAAAATTATGAATTTAAACGATAAATTCGACAAAAGAAATCGCAAATTGGACTGCCTTCGTCCGTCGCCTTCTTACGAATAAGAAAATTTCATCAAACAACTTCGAAGACCAATACATTTCAATCTCACGTGTTTTTCACTTTGAAATCAAGGGAAAAGTCAAATGGGGCAAATCCAAGTGAAATTCTGTTAAATCCAAAGTGAACTCCAAGCGATAAAAGAATGAAAAACATCTCGCTTGCGATCAGCTGATTTGAAATGATTATCACATAAATGTCACATGAAAAACACATCTATGTCAAGGGAAAAGCATGGCAAATTATCGTGTTGATTTTTGGAGCAGCTCACGGGAAAAAGCACATGAATTTGCTATGTCAGATTTTTTCAGTGTGTGAATTTTGTTTGAAATAACTCTGAGCTTAGGTAGTAAAAAATACCGCAGCTCTAGTGTCCGTTCACCTCGAAGGTTCGCAAGACACTGACGAGGGGTCTTGGTTGGCTCTGCTGGCCATTGTTTTTGTCCTCAGCCGCAACTCGGTGTACAGCTGCTGAGGCGCTATCTTGCTCTGCTTCCGGTGCAAACTAGAAACGATGGCTGTTAATTACGGGTGCGGGACATTTCGCCGAATGTCGTTTCGCCGACGGTCATTTCGCCGAAGGTCATTTCGCCGAATCTCGTTTCGCCGCATGGGACGTTTTGCCGAATGGGACGTTTCGCCAAATTGACAAATAAACGTAAAATAAATATATAAAATGGACACAAATTGTATTAAAATATTTTGAAAAAGTATAGTGTCCCTAAAAGGTGATTTTGCAATCATTTAAAAAAAATAATTTTTGCTTCTTAGTATGTTATTTTTATAAGTTTATGCATTATAACATGTATAAAGAATCGCTTAAAACATAATCTAGTTGAAAAAAAATGTGCGAGTTTTTGCATTCTTTCAAATATAAGCAGTTATTCAATTACAGCAAACAATTTTAAATCATTTCTGTGAGTTTTTGCATTAATTTCTGTTAGTTTTTTGCATTCTTGTTTTAATATATCATTTGAATAATTTCTGTAAGTTTTTGCGTTCTGTTAACCATGAGCAGTTCTTTTAATTTTCTGCTTATACTTTTGATAAATTTCTGTTAGTTTTTGCATTCTTTGTTTTTAAGCTATTATTTGTATAATTTTTGTAAGTTTTTGAATTCTTTAAAACATGAACTGTTCTTTTGATTTTCAGCATAACATTTAAAAAAAAATGCCGGTAGTTTTTGCATTCTTTGTTTACTGACCATATTTTTTAAATTATTTCTGAGAGTTTTTGCATTCTTTCAAAAATGAACAGTTTTTTTTTATTTTCTGCTTATAATTTTGATTATTTCTGTTAGTTTTTGCATTCTTTGTTTTTAAGCATATTATTTGTATAATTTTTGTAAGTTTTGAATTCTTTAAAACATGAGCTGTTCTTTTGATTTTTAGCATAACATTTTGGAATTTTTTGTTAGTTTTTGCATTCTTTGTATTTTAGCATATTTTTTTAATTCTGTGAGTTTTTGCATTCTTTCAAACATGAGCAGTTCTTTTGGTTTTCAGCACAACATTTTGCAAAATTGCTGTTAGTTTTTGCATTCTATATTTTTGGCATATTTTTCAATTATTTCGGTGAGTTTATGTATATTTAGTTTACAAGCATAATATTTCTACAGTTTTTGTCAGGTTTTGCAATCTTTCACACATGAGCAGTTTTTTTGTTTTTTAGCATAACATTTAGAAAAATTTCTGATAGTTTTTGCATCCTTCATTTTTAAGCAAATTATTTGTATTTTTCTGTGAGTTATTGCATTCTTTGAAACATGAGACGTTCTTTAATTTTTAAATTATTATATTATTATCTTGCCACTCCTTCTCAATTTTGCATGAATGAATTACAAGATGGCACTGCAGTTAACAAATAGCATAAATTGTACAAAAAAGTTAATTTTTATTCAATTCGGCGAAACATCCATTCGGCGAAATGACTTTCGGCGAAACGTACCATTCGGCGAAACGACATTCGGCGAAATGACCGTCGGCGAAACGTACCAGATCCACCTGTTTATTTCTGTAATCACAGCGGATCAGGAACCGGTAAGACAGTTCGTAGTAACGAGTTTGCAGAGGCAATATTCCCGCCAAGACCTCGAGGGTCGTGTTGTGAGTTGAGTGTATGCATCCCAAGACAATGCGAAGAATTCGGTAAACAGAAAAAAACAATGATGGTAATATTCATCAGGAAATGTTGACAGATTTTGTGTAAAAAAAAATGATAAATTTTACCCCAGAAAATTATGAATTTTCATCAGTTTTTGATGAATATTCATCAGGTTTACATTTTTACACATTTTGTAATGTAAAGAGGTAATATTCAACCTACCAAATTTTCAACATTCCAAAATTCAACTTTTAATTTTCTGTGTACTGTATCCGCTGGAGAACCAAAAAGCGTGATTTCGCAGTTGATTGGCAGAGACGCATCGAGCTCTACAGGCTCAATAAAACTCCTTACCTGCTCTGTATGGTAAAACAGAGCTAAGCTCTGTATGCAGCGAACAGAGCCAGGCTCTGTGTGGAGAAAATAATATTGATTTGCATATATCTCAAAAACGATAAGTTTTAGAAAGTTGACATGTTCTAGAAAGTTGCTGGTACCAAAAGGTTCTATATTTGTCTCAGACGTCATTACAATTTGATTGATTTTAGTTGTGCAAAACAAGAAAAAACTATTTATTTTCTAAGATACAAGGTAAAGAATATTTTGTTTTCGACAAAGTTGCTCAGCTACCAAAAATGAACAACTCTCTCGAAGACACCAAAGCTCTATCTTCAATAGATACCGAAATAAAAACTAGTTTTATAATAAATACTGCTTGCGACAAACACAAAGCGACCGCGTCGTAGGCACAGGTAATATGAGGCATGTTTGGTAGAAATCGTCTGAAGTGAAAACTAGTATAGCAGAGTGCTCTCGTCTGGATGGTTGAAAGAAATTTCAGATAAAATTATACAAATTTATAAAATTATATTCTTTTTATTGTACTGGTAAGTAATTAAGATAAGAAACAATAAAATTATTTTACAGCTATTTTTATGTTTGCCTCTCGTCTGGATGGTTGAAAGAAATTTCAGATAAAATTATACAAATTTATAAAATTATATTCTTTTATTGTACTGGTAAGTAATTAACATAAAAAACAATAAAATTATTTTACAGCTATTTTTATGTTTGCATTGACAAAACAAATGTGTAACAAAATTACAAGTTTCGTACAACAAATTTAGGTAAAAAACAATTTCAAAAACGCAAGTTAAAAAAATTAAAACTAAATCTACTAAAAATTGTTTTAATGTTATAAAGAAAATCAGTTAACATATGTTTAACCTTATAAAGATTTCAGGAAACGTTGCCATTTCATTTAATTCAACAGAAAATAAACTATAATATTCAAGCAAGATAACCATTAGTTTTAAGCTCTAAATAATCTCTATGATATATTTTTTTAAATTTTGTCACCTTTTTTAAACAAAATAAGAAATTGAAATTAAATAGCAAAAACCATTTTTTCTTTATTTCTAAAGCAAGGAAATCAGTGAAGAGTTTTAAGCTCTAAATGCTCTCTATGGAAATTTACCATTTTATTACCTGTATTCTAAATATTTTTTTATATTTCAAACAAAGGAACGCAGTGAAGAGTTTTAAGCTCTAAATGCTCTCTATGGAAATTTGCCATTTTATTACCTGTATTCTAAATATTTTTTATATTTCAAACAAAGAAACGGAGTGAAGAGTTTTTAGCTCTAAACGCTCTCTATGGAAATAGCTTGACAGACTCGTGTAGTAATTAATTGAAGCATTCGAAAAAGTTTTTTCTGTTGCAATTATTTGGAAAATAAATTTAAGTTTGCTATGTTCGTTGAATGAAATTTAAATTTTACCCGCTTATGTATGCGCTTATGTGAATATTACATAATTCACATAAGTTGGACAAAATAAATCAACAATATCTTTTATTGTCGATTATGTTTTTGCTAAATTTCCATAGAGAGCATTTAGAGCTAAAAACTCTTCACTGCTTTCCTTTGTTTGAAATATAAAAAAATATTTAGAATACAGGTAATAAAATGGTAAATTTCCATAGAGAGCATTTAGAGCTAAAAACTCTTCACTGCGTTCCTTTGTTTGAAATATGAAAAAATATTTTTGCAATTCCGTCGTGAAACTACTTACTTTTCCTGTCATTCTTGAACGATGAAATAGCCTACTTTTCTGTACCAAAAATAACAGAATCGAATAGCAACACTTTTCAAAATAAATGCTGAAAAGTTCTACTTTTCAGCACTGAAATGGGTGCTGAAAAGTTGAACTTTTCAGCACTTGTTTCGAAAAGTAACACTTTTCATCATTTTTTTGATTTAAACGATTTATTGACAAAATACATGAAAATATGACTTAAAATTTCACTCAAAGGGTGTTTTTTCGGAATTGCAAAAAATGTTGTATGGAGCTCGTTGCAAAACTTGATTTTTTCAGCACTCTTCGTATTTATTCAACTCGGTGAACCTCGTTGGATAAATGTACGACTCGTGCTGAAAAATCCTTTACAACTTGTTGCATAAACTACTATTAGAATACAGGTAATAGAATGGCAAATTTCCATAGAGAGCATTTAGAGCTTAAAACTCTTCACAGCTTTCCTATGTTTGAAAAATAAAGAAAAAATGGTTTTTGCTATTTAATTTCAATTTCTTATTTTGTTTAAAAAAGGTGACAAAATTTAAAAAAAATATCATAGAGATTATTTAGAGCTTAAAACTGTCTAATGGTTATCTTGCTTGAATATTATAGTTTATTTTCTGTTGAATTAAATAAAATGGCAAAGTTTCCTGAAATCTTTATAAGGTTAAACATATGTTAACTGATTTTCTTTTTATAAAATTAAAACAATTTTTAGAAGATTTAGTTTTAATTTTTTTAACTTGCGTATTTGAAATTGTTTTTTTACCTTAATTTGTTGTACGAAACTTGTAATTTTGTTAAACATTTGTTTTGTCAAGGCAAACATAAAAATAGCTGTAAAATAATTTTATTGTTTCTAATCTTAATTACTTACCAGTACAATGAAAAGAATATAATTTTATAAATTTGTATAATTTTATCTGAAATTTCTTTCAACCATCCAGACGAGAGCACTCTGCTATACTAGTTTTCACTTCAGACGATTTCTACCAAACATGCCTCATATTACCTGTGCCTACGACGCGGTCGCTTTGTGTTTGTCGCAAGCAGTATTTATTATAAAAATAGTTTTTATTTTTATTTCGGTATCTATTGAAGATAGAGCTTTGGTGTCTTCGAGAGTTGTTTATTTTTGGTAGCTGAGCAACTTTGTCGAAAACAAAAATATTCTATACCTTGTATCTTAGAAAATAAATAGTTTTTTCTTGTTTTGCACAACTAAAATCAATCAAATTGTAATGACGTCTGAGACAATAATATAGAACCTTTTGGTACCAGCAACTTTCTAGAACATGTCAACTTTCTAAAACTTATCGTTTTTGAGATATATGCAAATCAATATTATTTTTCTCCATACAGAGCTGGCTCTGTTCGCTGCATACAGAGCTTAGCTCTGTTCTACCATACAGAGCAGGTAAGGAGTTTTTATTGAGCCTGTAGAGCTCGATGCGTCTCTGCGGTGGAAGTGGCCTCCTCACCGTCGAGTATCATCGCAGTTGACAGACCTGTCTCTTTCCGCTGCTCGTTTACATGATTCCAGAACTTCTTGGGGTCTCGTTTCAATCGGCTTTGGATTCTGTGTTGGTGGCGATGAAAAAGTTGTTTGTTCAGGATACTGTACTTCCGGTTTCTTGACCTATAATGGTTTCTCCATCGATCTGTCGGATGTTTGACGAATTTCTTGAGGGCAGCTCGTTTCCTGGACTTCAGAATCTGCAATCGATGTGTTGACCACGTTGGATATCTTGGAGGCTGGCGCAGTTTCCTTGGAACGAAGGTGTTGATGGCATCCGTCAGAACACCTGTCCAAGTGTCGGCGTCAAGGTTGGCCAAAAGTTGGTGCCAGTTGATGTTGGTCAGGAAGTTGTTCATGTCATCATAGTTTCCATTTCGGTAGTCCATAAAAGAGTTGCCAGTGACTTCACGAAAAGGAGCACCGTGCAAGATATCGCTACGAGAAATGGCAGGTGGTGCCGCACGTCTTTAACCAACGGTAAAGGTGCTGGGAGAAGAGTATAGTTGATCGGTGTATCTGAGCTGGCAAAGCACAGGTCGAGAACGTTGTTTGAGTTGTTGCGCATGTCATTCAGTTGGCTAAGGTTTGCGGTGGAATAGTCATCCAGGAGGTTGTGCTTTATCGCGTTGGTCGGAGTAAGGGCTAGGTTTGGAAGCAGTTTGTTCGTCGGGGTCCGCGTCCAGCGAATGGCTGGGAAGTTGAAGTCACCGAGGACCATAACAGTATGGTTCACTTTCATTTTGGAGACTATCCACGTCAAAGAATGTCTGTGCTGATCGAACAGCGGCTTATCGTTGTCAAATTTAGAGGAATGTAGATAACACACACGAACATCGTAGATGCAGCGAGTGGAACTGCGACCCATACTTGCTCTGGAACGGTACAATTTGGTGGGAATAGTTGGCGTGACTTTAGTTTGGAGCGGACGGCAAGCAGAACTCCCCCGCCTGACTCTTTAATACTGTTCGAGACGGTCCGATCTCCACGGAATACTTCGTATTCGGGACCAAAGATTTGACCAGATAGAGTAGCTGAGGTCAACCACGTTTCAGAGAATGCGTACAGGTCGTAGGAGGCAGAAGAGATTGCAAAGGCGTAGTTGGCGATAGTGGTATTAATGCCTCCAACGTTCTGATAGTAAAGCAGCAGATTCGTGGATACAACAGGTTGAGCAATTCGATTTGAAGGGACTAAATCAGCAGGTAAAGTCTGAGTAGGTGATCTAGGTGAGATCAAACCATTGTTGATTGAATGTTGCTGAACTCTGGCATCCGACTGTACAGCGGCATGTACTGGTATACGGAAGGCACCGTCAGCTGGTTGGGATGGAACGGAGGCCACGACAGGTTGTGAGGATACGGGTAGGCTGCCCGCTGCGTCAACGATTGGCTCGGTGTCATGGTAAGTGAGGGTCGGCGACGAGGGGTTGCTGTGCGTGGATTGCTCCTGATTGGCGTACGGCTGTTCTGCTGCTGGAGGCTGACCAGGGGAGGACCAGTTTGTTCGGCGGGTTGTCGATTCGATAAAAAAGGCTTAATGGTAACTCCTTCAGGCCAAAAATCAGCAGCAGTGACTGAGTGCTCAAAAGCTACTTCGAAAACCGAGTCCTTCTCTATGAGACGGACGAGGGTCTTCGCAAACTGATCATCACGGCGGGGGTCTCACAAGGCTCCTTGATCGGTCCTGGGTTGTGGAATGGTATTTACGACGGGGTGCTGACTCTGGAGTTACCGACGGGCGTTAGTATAGTTGGTTTCGCCGACGACATCGTCCTAATGGTGCTCGGTGAGTCACAGCTCCAAGTCGAGGTACAAGCAACCGAAGCAATACGGACAATCGAAGAATGGATGGGATTACACCATCAAGGGCTTGCGCATCAAAAGACCGAGGTAGTTGCCGTGAACAACTTCAAGTCTGCACAGTGCATTAACGTCAGAGCAGAAAACTGTTCGATCGCCTCCAAGAGGTCATTGATCTACCTGGGTATCCGGGTAGATGACAAATTGAGTTTCAACAGTCATGTTGATTACGTATGTAAGAAAGCTATGAAAGCGATAGCATCCCTATCTCGCATGATGGGGAATAACTCTGCTGTCAAAAGTAGTAAAAAGCGCCTACTGGCAACAGTGGTCGGTTCTGTCCTCCGCTACGGAGCACCGGCATGAGGCGCCGCCTTAGAAGTAAAGACTAACCTACTATACCCCAGAGTATCCATCGTGGTTTACCCGAGCAGGGGTAATAACACGGAATAATAAATTTTGTATTACTTGGGCAATAGGGACCAAAATGCCCTTGGTTGCCCAGTAATAGATGGTAAATACCATGAAATCATACCAAAACTTGTATGTGGAAGGGCACAACACTACCAAACCGTGTTATTCCAAGGGTAAAATAATACCTCAAAATAAAACCATTTCAATACCAACTTGAGGTCTTCTGGATTTTTGAACATTGCTTGAATACCAAAACTTGGTATTGCCATGGTTTAATTTTTAGGTATTCCCGCGCCCTTGAAAATCATATTTTGGTATTCCTGTGGTCTTCCAAATACATGATTTTGGTATGATTTCATGGTATTTTACCATCTATTACTGGGCAACCAAGAGCACATTTTGGTCGTTGATATTTGCACAAGTAATACCAAAATTTGTATTTTCATACCATTTTAGTGCAGCAGTTGCAGTTAGTGAAAAAACGGAAATGATCCATATGCAATCGCCAAATCTACTCACCTGATGATTCCATGTTGTTCTTAGTGATATTCTTCACCACATCGAATGCATTTGTCATTGACGGCCTGTGCTTGAAGTTCTTGAAGATTCTGAAAAATAACAAGATTGAAAAATAAGTGTTATTAAATGAAACTGAATTGAAATTCACCAAATTTCAATATTTTTGTTTTTCAAAGTATTTGGTTATCCCGACTTAGAAAAATTTCAACGTTTTAAAAAAAAAATAAAATCAGCTTTAACATTTTTGGGTTTCATGTCATTTTAGCGCAAAATTAATTATCTCGTCAAAATTTATAAAAAATTTCCCATAGTTTCAGAGGAATTTGATGAAACCTTTCAATACCAAAATAATACCAAAATGTTCCATCCTGACATAGAAAATTTTCCACAATTTCAAGTCATTTCTGTAGGGGTATATCAAAATGTTTAAAATCAGGTTTGAAATTCCCGGTTTTCAATGAAAGCATTCGCTTTGAGAAGCGCAAATTAATTATTTTGTCAAAATTGGTCAAAATTTTCCCATAGTTTCAGAGGAATTTGATAAAACACTTCAATACCAAAATGTGCCATCCTGACTTAGAAAATTTTCCACAATTTCAAGTCATTTCTGTAGCGGGTATATCAAAAATGTTTAAAATCAAGTTTGAAATTTCCGGATTTTAATGAAAGCATTCGCTTTGAGACATCATTTTAGCGCAAAATTAATTATTCTGTCAAAATTGGTCAAAATTTTCCCATAGTTTCAGAGGAATTTGATAAAATACTGTAATACCAAAAGAATACCAAAATGTGGTGTTCGACCATTGACAAATTCTGCAATTTTGCAATATCAAAACAATACCTTAAATTGGTATGATACCACATTTTGCTCTTGCATAATCCTTAAGACAAATTTTAAAGGGTCCAGGAATACCAAAATTTGGTATTGATACCAGAGAAAGGTATTATTACGCATTTCCCTTGTTATTTACCCATGCTCGGGTACTGAAGCTACCTGCACGGAACAAAATCCGGTTTGTGGAATCGCAAACTTTGCTTCCGATTTACTCTAAAAATCGCAAATCTTGGTTTGCACCCGTCAGCAGGAAACATTGCTTCCAATATCGCAAACGATGATTTTCGATATCGCAAACGTAACGCAGTAACGCCTACCCCGCCAAAAGCACGCAGCACGCAGCCACTACAATATTTACCTTTTTGAATTGACCGTTGATGCTCAATTTTTTAAATGGAAATAAGAAGAAGAAGAGGTTTACTTTTTTATTTTTTATTAATTGTTCAAAAACAAATCAAAGTAATTGTGTGAATGGTTTACTACGGAATTTTGCTTGGAAAAAATACGCCATGCACTTGTTGATGCTCCACTTGCCCAAGTCTTTGTGGCCGGCACCGTCACCGCGGCGGGTCCTTCTCGTGCTCGGTGACGTCGGCGGCGAGGCGACCCGGACGGAAGTGCTGAGACAGGTGCATCGTGCAAGGGTGGTTGATCTGGCACGTCCCTTGAGCGGATTCGCGTACCAGCAGAAGTTCTCCTCGTCCAGGAGGTTGTTGCTCTTTTCCTTTCCGTGCCTTCGGGAAAGGTCTTAGTGCGGACTCAGGTTCATGCCGGAGCCCGAGTGACTCTGGAGCATCTGGCGCCACACGAGGGCAACGAAGACGCCTTCACCTCAAAGATCGACTTGAGCAGAGTGTCCTCCGTTAGAAGACTGTCCGCCGGGAACAAGTCCTCAGAATCTCCGCCAGCAGTCGGATCTGTGAAGGCGTTTGCCAAACTCACGCTGCAATCGTGAGCCGTAGCCTGCGAAAGAAAACACAAAAATAAATTGCAATATTATCGACTCTCGACTAAAATAAAACAATTCTTCCAAATTTTCTGAAAATAATTAAAACTCCCTAATATTCTTTAAAATTTTCATAAGATCTCAATAATTCTCTAAAATTTACGAAAATTCACTAAAATTTCTATAAAATTTTCTAAAATTTTCCAAAGCTTTTTAAAATTATTTTAAATTTCCTATAATTTTCGAAATTTCTCCAAAATTTTCCAAAAATCTATAAAATTTCCAAAATTCTATAAAATTCTTCAGAATTTGCTAAAATTTTCCAGAATTCTTTAAAAATTTCTAAAATGTTCTAAAAATCTCTAAAATTACTAAAATTTTCTTAAATTGTTTGAAATTCTTTAAAATTCTCCAAAAATCTCTTGAATTCTCTAAAAAAATATAAAATGTCTAAAATTCTGCTTAAAATCTTTAAAATTGTCTAAAATTCTATATAATATTCCAAAGTATTCTAAAATTCTATAAAACTTTTCAAAGTTCTCTCAAATTTTCAAAAATTCTTTAAAATTCTCCAAAAATCTTTAAAATATTTTAAATTTTGTTAAATTTTATAAAATTAATTGAAATTCTCTATAATACTTTCAAGTTTTCCAAAATTCTCTAAAATTCAATTAAAATCTTTAATATTTTCCAAAATTCTTTAAAACTCTCTACAATTTTCCAAATATCATTGGAATTAAAAAAAAATCATTTTTTTTTAAATTCTTTTAAATTCTCTTAAATTCTCTAAAATTCTTCAAAATTCTATTAAATTCTATAAAATTCTCTTAAGTTCTCTAAAATTTTACAAATTTCTCCTAAATTTTCAAAATTTATTTGAAATTCTTCAAATTTCTCTCAAAATTTCCAAAATTCTTTAAAATTTTCTAAAATTTTCCGAAAATCTCTAAAATTCCATTAAAATTCTATCAAAATTCTTCAAAGTTCTCTTAAGCTTTCAAAATTTTTTGAAATTCTCAAAATTACCCAAAATCTTTAAAATATTTTAAATTCTGTAAAATTTTATTAAATTAATTGAAATTCTTTATAATACTCTTAAATTGTTCAAAATGCTCTGAAATTTTATTTATTTCTATAACATTTTATTATATTCTTTAAAATTCTTTAATATATTGCAAAATTCTTTAAAATTCTCTTAAGTTCTCTAAAATTCTTTGAAATTTTCTCAATTTCTTTAAAATTCTCTAATGTTCTTTAAAATTTTACATAATTCTTTAAAATTCTTCAAAATTCTCTCAATATTTTCAAAAATTCTTTGAAATTTTCTAAAAATTTCCAAAAAATCTCTAAACTTTTCTAAAATTCTCAAAAAATCTTTGAAATTTTCAAAATTCTCTCAATATTTCCAAATTTCCTTAAAATTTTCAAAAAATTTCCAAAAGATCTCTAAAATTTTCGAAAATTTTCTAAAATTATTGAAATTTTCCAAAAATCTTTAAAATTATCCAAAAAATCTCTGGAATTTTCTAGAATTCTCTAAAATTATCCAAAATCTTGAAAATTCGGTTATATACTTTAAAATCGTTTTTAAGTCTCCAAAATTCGACACAATATTCCAAAATTTTCTAAAATACTTTAAAATTCATTAAAATTCTCTATTTTTTTCAAAATTCTCTAATATTCTTAAAAATTCTCCAAAAAATTTTTTTTTATATTTGTATTTTTGTTTTTTTTTGTATTTTTGTATTTTTGTATTTTTGTATTTTTGTATTTTTGTATTTTTGTATTTTTGTATTTTTGTATTTTTGTATTTTTGTATTTTTGTATTTTTGTATTTTTGTATTTTTGTATTTTTGTATTTTTGTATTTTTGTATTTTTGTATTTTGTATTTTGTATTTTTGTATTTTTTGTATTTTTGTATTTTGTATTTTTGTATTTTTGTATTTTGTATTTTGTATTTTGTATTTTTGTATTTTTGTATTTTTGTATTTTTGTATTTTTGTATTTTTGTATTTTTGTATTTTGTATTTTTGTATTTTGTATTTTTGTATTTTTGTATTTTTGTATTTTTGTATTTTGTATTTTTGTATTTTGTATTTTTGTATTTTTGTATTTTTGTATTTTTGTATTTTTGTATTTTTGTATTTTTGTATTTTTGTATTTTTGTATTTTGTATTTTTGTATTTTTGTATTTTTGTATTTTGTATTTTGTATTTTGTATTTTGTATTTTTGTATTTTTGTATTTTGTATTTTTGTATTTTTGTATTTTTGTATTTTTGTATTTTTGTATTTTTGTATTTTTGTATTTTTGTATTTTTGTATTTTGTATTTTTGTATTTTTGTATTTTTGTATTTTTGTATTTTTGTATTTTTGTATTTTGTATTTTTGTATTTTTGTATTTTTGTATTTTGTATTTTGTATTTTTGTATTTTGTATTTTTGTATTTTTGTATTTTGTATTTTTGTATTTTTGTATTTTGTATTTTTGTATTTTTGTATTTTTGTATTTTGTATTTTGTATTTTTGTATTTTTGTATTTTTGTATTTTTGTATTTTGTATTTTTGTATTTTGTATTTTGTATTTTTGTATTTTGTATTTTTGTATTTTTGTATTTTTGTATTTTTGTATTTTTGTATTTTGTATTTTGTATTTTTGTATTTTTGTATTTTTGTATTTTTGTATTTTTGTATTTTTGTATTTTTGTATTTTGTATTTTTGTATTTTTGTATTTTTGTATTTTTGTATTTTGTATTTTTGTATTTTTGTATTTTGTATTTTTGTATTTTTGTATTTTTGTATTTTGTATTTTTGTATTTTTGTATTTTTGTATTTTGTATTTTGTATTTTGTATTTTTGTATTTTTGTATTTTTGTATTTTTGTATTTTTGTATTTTTTGTATTTTTGTATTTTTGTATTTTGTATTTTTGTATTTTTGTATTTTTGTATTTTTGTATTTTTGTATTTTTGTATTTTTGTATTTTTGTATTTTTGTATTTTTGTATTTTGTATTTTGTATTTTGTATTTTTGTATTTTTGTATTTTTGTATTTTTGTATTTTGTATTTTGTATTTTTGTATTTTGTATTTTTGTATTTTTGTATTTTTGTATTTTTGTATTTTTGTATTTTGTATTTTTGTATTTTGTATTTTTGTATTTTTGTATTTTTGTATTTTGTATTTTTGTATTTTGTATTTTGTATTTTTGTATTTTTGTATTTTTGTATTTTGTATTTTTGTATTTTTGTATTTTTGTATTTTGTATTTTTGTATTTTGTATTTTTGTATTTTTGTATTTTTGTATTTTGTATTTTGTATTTTTGTATTTTTGTATTTTTGTATTTTTGTATTTTGTATTTTTGTATTTTTGTATTTTGTATTTTTGTATTTTTGTATTTTTGTATTTTTGTATTTTGTATTTTTTTGTATTTTTGTATTTTGTATTTTGTATTTTGTATTTTGTATTTTTGTATTTTTGTATTTTGTATTTTTGTATTTTTGTATTTTTGTATTTTGTATTTTTGTATTTTTGTATTTTTGTATTTTGTATTTTTGTATTTTTGTATTTTTGTATTTTT
>NC_051863.1:96924261-96956761 GCF_015732765.1 Culex quinquefasciatus | reverse complement strand
AGGTAGATATCTAGGGCATGACTTCCGGGAGTTCTTGGATACCCTGATTTGTGGATGGCCCCTTATCCGTGTTTTGTGGATGACCCCTTATACAAATGTTTCATTTATATGTAAATAAAGTACATTAAAAATAAAACCCCATTTTACGCCAAAAACCCGCAATAACGCTCCCCCGATTTGCGCCAATTAGAGCGTTATTTGGGGGGAGCGCAATTCGGGGGGCGCAAAACGGGGGAGGCGCAAAACGGTGGAGGCGCAATCGGGGGGAGCGTATTTAGGGGATTTAGTGTACATACCTTGAATCTAAACGCAGCAAGTTTGAAAACAAATTCCAATGCAAAAACAGCTGTAAATATCAAATTAAGAAGATCCAAAACTTCAGTGTATATTTCTGGTTGGCGATAAAATTTCATCGATAGAGTTATAGTGTTTATCATAATCAACACAAATATCATGTATTCAAATGGTTGTGATGTAACAAACCACCATACTTTATACTGTATCCTATGCTTCGGAATGTATCGACGTATTGGTTTTGCTTTAAGAGCAAATTCTATACAGTTTCGCTGATTCTTGTCTAAGTCACAATTTTTATATTCTTGTTCTCCTTCATTTTGAAACGTGACGATAACGAAACCGACGAATATATTAACCATAAAAAATGCAATTATAATAATGTATATTATATAGTATGATGCAACAATGGGTCGAAAATTGTGAATTGGTCCAGAATCTTCCTCATGCGAGTCAATTGAAACATACAGCAGTCTAAAAAAAGAATAAATTAATTTGTATATAAGTTCAACCAAAAGCTAATTTTTCGTTTACCCTGGCCATCCTTCAAAAGTTGATACCGTAAAAGTGTCAACATTGCCTTCGATACGTCGTCGAAATGGAATCTATTTTTGTCCATTCCCGTTCTTTTGACACTGGTTTATCTACATTACCATCTTCAAAACCAAATATGTTCCACTGAAAATAATATATAAATAGGTGTCCATCTTTAAGTAATTTAGCAAAAAAGAAGCAGTAGTCTACTGTAGATTCCCACTGAGAGTTTTGGCTCCAGTCTCGAGTCGATCTGGTTCGAGATCGAACCTGAATCGAGTCGAGGCTCGAGCTAAAATTCTTAGTGGGTTAATTTGACGTACAGTGAGTCACACTGGAAGAAACCAACATAGTAAAATCCAGGGCTGCGGAGTCGGGTCATATTTCAAGCGACTCCGACTCCGACTCCGACTCCGGCTTTCTGAGTTAAGCCGACTCCGACTCCGGCTCCGGCTTTCCACAAATGGATGACTCCGGCTCCGACTCCGACTCCGGCCTTCCAACTCTGGCCGACTCCGACTCCGACTCCAGCTTTCCACAAATTGTTGACTCCGGCTCCGACTCCGACTCCGACACCTAATCTGTATTTAAAATATTTTAAAAATTTCAATTAATCACATCACTCACATTTTAGTTCACACTTGAGCGAATAGTACCGGGGTGACATTTATGTTCGGGGTGTTAAACAAAATTATACATACGAATTATTTATACAAACAGAATGATATGGAACCATACTAAGATTGGTAGATAAGTGTTCGTTGTTCTATGTTACATGTTTTCAGCGTTTTTGAAACAAAAATCATAAATATCTTCAGATTTAAACGCATTTTCTGCACAACAATTTTCTAAATAAATTTAAATGTTGTTGTTTGAAAAATAGGAACTTTTTATTAAACTACTTTAAATTTACATTCTATGCTGTTGATAAGGGAAACATCACCAGATCGTTGAAGCGTATGATCGGTTGTGCTGATAGGTTATTATGGTCCTGTTCAGCAACGGAGAAGGACAACCATGGGTGGTCTCTCATGTTCATGCTCATGCTCATGCTCAACTACTTTAAATTTACATTCATTTTTTTTAAGTTTTTATACTAGCCACACAATTTTTTTTTAAATGAAATATTAAAAGAAAGTTAACATTCATGATCGAATTGACATATAGAATCCATTTGAATAATTTTAGGCTGAAATTTTAAAGAAACACAGTAACTATCAAAGATACGCTGGTTTTGAAATGGACAATTTTAAAGGCACTATTTTTAAACCTATTTTAAATTTATTTCAGAGGACGTATATGGAAATTGTGTGATCCAGCCCAGTACACACTTTAAACATATACAAATTCTAATATTTGAAAAAAAAAATAAAATTATATTAATTATATCACCCCGATTTAAGGTATTTAAAAAAAAAATTAGACTTATTATTTAAGGATCCACTACACGCAAACATTTTTTGCTTCGAGTTTTTTACGGAAATTGTCATAACTCTGAATAGAAAACAATTAGAGTCCAACTTTTTGTATTAAGTCCTGTAGAAAAGTTATGCAAAGTTTACAAGACCTAAGCTGATCTGATTGTTTCAAAAGTTTCTTCAAAAAGCAAAAAAAAAAACTTGCGAAAATTATGTGAACTTTGCATAACATTTCTACAGGACCTACCTTATACAAAAAGTGGGACTCATACTGTTTTCTTTTCAGAGTTATTACAATTTCCGTAAAAAGTCGAAGCAAAAAATGTTCGCGTGCAGTGGATTCTTAAGAATCAACACTTTAAGAGAAATTGTAAATATTGATGTAATCGATATATCTAATCAATTCAATGATTATTTAAAAATTAGTTGCAACTTATTTTCGATATTTTTTGTTTGTTTTAAATGTTTTCAGCACGGCACTTTTATTTATTTTTATTTACATACAAAATGAGCATGTTGCGGTCCAAGTAGTAGATTGATATAATTGTTGATAATTTATTAGTATAGTTATAATGTCAATTTTACAAATGTTACATTTTTTTGTTAAGTACTGATAGTGAACCTTTATTTTCCTATTAACAAAAAGGATCTACTTAAAACCTTAGCAATTCTATAGTAATATATTGACATTTAGTTGAATTAAAAGTTTGCAAAATTAAGTTTAGATAAGTTATTTAAACTTTTATGCTAAGAAGTTAGTAAACTTTATACTCAATCCAAATTTTTTTTAGTCGGTCAAAGATGCCTATTTGGAGTTAAGAGGCTGGATTTATGGTGATTTGTCAACGAATAACTTTATTTATGTGTACATACTTTTTTTGCACCTTTTTGATTTTTGTAATAGTATTTGTTATAGAACTTTTATAGAAATCATCTCTTCATGAGCTTGTAGCAAAATGTTCGGCATGAGTTTCTGTACAAAACGTAGTACTAGGTTTCTGTCAAACTTTAAATTGTTTACATGTTGCATCACAAAATGTGCATAGGGCCCAAGGGGTGTAAATACTTATTTTACATACTGTAAATACAAGCAAAAAGAGACAGTAAAGAACCATTTTAATATGTTTTAATTTTTGACTACACAGCCACAATTATTTACTATTTTATGAGTTATGACACTATAGTATAGTGTATGCAAACATTGACAAGAGAGGATTAACAGATTATGATTCTGTGATCTTAGTGAAATAGCACAATAAGAGCTTTCCAATCACAATAGAAATGCTTCGAAAACATCATGACATCTGATAAATATCTTGATCCGAAAAATGAAATGATTATAAAAATGTCAACGCAGTGCACGCGATTCAATAAATAAATTTGAAAAATGGGAATTAACCTAAATTATAACAAATATTGAACAATAAATTAGTTCATAAATTATATGAAATATGTTGATAACTCCAACTCCAGCTCCGACTCCGGGTCAATCAGAAATCTACGACTCTGGCTCCGACTCCGACTCCAGCTCATAAAATTTAGCCGACTCCAGGTCCCCAAAAAGACCCGACTTCACCGACTCCGGCTCCAACTCCGACTCCGACTCCACAGCCCTGATAAGGAGAACATCTTAAGCAGAGTATATATTTCTAATGATCAAATCTTAAGGGGTTACATACATGTAAATCGGCAAAAATGTCAGAGGTTGGTTTGAGCACACACTTAAACTTTTTTAAATCTGTTTTAAGAGCATTAAAATATATATTTTCTACTATTATCAAAATAAATTTGAAGACATTTGGTTGTATAATTGCCGAGATATGGCTATTTTAAGTTAGCAGTTTCAAAAAACGGGTGCCACGATATCTCCACACTGCTTTGATCAAATGAGCTAAAAATTTTGTTGAAGCTTCGTTAAACCGGTCCTGTGTGCATGACGAAGCCCGATTTTTAAAAAGTTTATTTGAAAAAAAGATAAAAATATTTCTGTGTTTTTCATATAAAAAATTGCCAGTTTTTGATTTTTGTATTTTTTTTTAAATACAAAATTTCAAAATCGGGCTTCGTCATGCATACGGAATATGTCTTGCCCGTTTTCACCTCAAATCTCTGCCAATTCGGTCCATCACATCTCGAGATATCGTGGCACCCGTAAACCAACTCGGTGTTCATAGAAAAACGCTCACAAAGTTTGACAGTTCGCTTTGCCCATTGCAAAATTTTGAGCTTATATCGTCTCTTACTCAGTTTAATCATGAAATATCTTCATGAAACTTTCAGGAGTGATTGAAAATTATCTTTCAAGTGGATTGAATAAATTTTCTGAAACATGAAATTTTGTGATTTTTACATGTATGTAACCACTTAATAGCAGCGTTGCATATTTTTAACATTTCGTCACTGTCGGGCTAACTTGTCGTACGTCGATTTTTGGCCAAATAGAGTTAAGAACGCCATTTTGTGCAGCTCACAATGCCTCATCTTTTGACCTATATACAGAGACCTAAAATCCAATCCTGAACGCGTTTTTCTCAGGACGTCAAAAAGCGACAACGACAAGATAGCACGGCAGCGTCGGTTTGATACATTAATCATTTCGCAAAAAATGCATTTAGTTGAAAATCAAAATACAGTCCAGACTCGATTATCCGAAGACCAAAACTTCACTTCATCTCAAAAACAAATTTTTTAGTCGTCTTTTTTTACTGACGAGCGTAAGTATAACCCCTAAACTACTTTGAAGTGATTTAGTAATTTCAAATAAAAAATGACGGCCAAAATGGTGATGAAATATTCAAAAAATGCATTTTGTAATTCAACAATCAACTATTTAGATTTGACTATAAGGGTTGGTCGCAGAACTCAAATTTGACATAAAAAATGAGGAAATAAAAAAAACTCAAAAAACCTTCATAAAACCAGCCATAATTTTGCCATAATTGATAATGACACATCAGTTCAGTTGAACAAAATCTAGAACAAACTGAATCCTGTGAATCGAGTTATCACATTGCTGTGCAATCCTGACCACGTGGATACCGTTTTGGAAAAAGTGCCCATACAAAAATAAAATCTTTTCTCTTAATGGAACGTGGATGATCTCAATACCCCGCACTCGTTTAGTGTCCGCGTGGTTTATGAATGGCCTTCTACGGTTATTTGTTTTTTTTTTTTTCATATTCAAAAACACACGTAGTAGAATTTAATATTAGGATCATATTTTTGTAAAAATATCCCTAAAAATCAATTAAGTTAATATCTAGGTTATCATTCGGTAAAATTTAATTTTCGGGGAAGCAACCTTTCGGATATATGTAAATGCGGGAAAACGACAGTTCGGTAAAATTGCCATTCAGATAAATGACATTCGGGGATATGGAATTTTCAGGAAAATGATTTTCAGGGATGTAGAATTTTCAGGAAGTGGCACTGTCGGGGAAATGATTTTGGGGATGTGGAATTTTCGGGGAATTGATTTTCGGGGATATGGGATTCGGGAAAGTGGATAAAACCAGTTTCAGTTTTTACTTGTAGCATGTGCAGTAACTATCCAATTCTTACCAATTTTGGAACCAAGATCATTATTACATTTTGACTAGCTTTTAGCAAAAATCCTAAAGATATGGTGTCTTTGGAAAAGTTTTTCCAATTTTAATGTAGATTCAACTTACGAGAATGGGAAAGAATTAGGAAGTTATTGCGCCTTGCACAGGTAAAAACTGAAACATTTTGAACTCAAATTTGAAATTTATCCTAGAGATCTTTGATTTCAGGGGATATCCCCGAGTAAGCCCGGATTTGGAACATCCTAATGAATACTTTACTTATTTGTAATCATATTGCTGATACTTACTGGCATTCTGATTCCTGCATTTTAGATCCATCCGAACAGGAAAAAAATTTGCCCTGTTATTAAAATAAATGTTATCTTTATGAATTCATCATTTACGTAAGAAAAACTTATGAGCAATTCTCTACCAAAACCGGAAATGGATTTTATTTGTATTTTTTGATTTGGCTCAAACTTTGTGGGGGCCTTCCCTATGACCAAATAAGCTATTTTGCGTCATTGGTTCACCCATACAAGTCTCCATACAATTTTTGCAGCTGTCCATATAAAAATGGTATGTAAATATTCAAACAACTGTAACTGTTGAGTGAACTTTCTGATCAATTTGGTGTCTTCGGCAAAGTTGTAGGTATTGTTGAGGACTTTTGAGAAAAAAATAGGTGCACGGGAAATAAATATTGCAGATTTTTCAATCAACTTTTTTTTCACTAAAACTCAATTTCCCAAAATACGTATTTTTTGATTTTCAAGATTTTTTGATATGTTTTAGGGACAAAAATCCGCAACTTTTGAGCAATAGAGAAACATGGTCAAAAAATCTGCCGCCGAGCTATGAATTTTTGAAAAAATAGTGATTTTTGGGCGTAAATTTTCAATGTTTGACACTTTTAAAATGTTAGTCTTGATTTAAAAATTTTCAAAATATTTGTTCCGTAGAGATCGGAAAATTTCACGAATGTTTCATGTATTAACATTGAAAATCAGACCATTAGTTGCTGAGATATCGTCAATAGAAAATAGTGGGTTATTTGGTGAGATTTAGAAAACTTCAATTTTCGTGTTTCTTTTTCTTAAAGCGGCTCTATCTCAGCAACCCGAGATCCAATCTTCAATGTCTTTTTGACAATTTTATAGCAAATTTTCTGAACTGATTGATTGATCATAAAATTCACTCAAAAGTTACAGCTGTTTGAATATTTACATACCATTTTTGTAAGGACAGCTGCCAAAATTGTATGGAGACTTCTATGGGTGAACCAATGCACAGTGGGAAAAAAGGGCCCAAAAATTACCGCAACATGATTTCGCGCAAACCATCGATTGCTATACACCAAAAGCTTCGTTTTTGCACCAGGAACAATAATCCGATGAAAAATCGCACTGCACGGACCGGTGGCCGGAGTACAGGCCACCGGAAGATCCGGATTTTTGGAAAAGTGTCAGATTTATCCAATTGTGAACTGATAAGCTTTCTTCTACCATGAATAGTCATGCAAAACAATCCTAGAATAATATTAAATACCATAGGACCCATCGGAACCGGTTCCACCGATCTCCGGTGGCCACATCCGGAACCGCATTAGGAAACAGCATAAACTAGTCATGCGACGTATCAAACTTCTTGATTTTGGATGGAGAGTATCCTTAAAATGTTTTTGCCCGTGGAGTCGCTCAACCTGCATTCCTGTCACACATGAGGTCTGCACAGCTGATTCCACGTAGATTTTTCCCGCCAGTAATGACAGGAAACGTTGACAAACGGAATATGTGCCAAAATCATAAGTGGTTTTTAACATATGAAGGGAAATCATCGTGAACTGGAACTGCCGGTCGTTAGCCCGGGTAAAATGGAAACGTTGAGATGATTGTTGTCCTCTGCTCTCATCTCGCAAAAATCCATACAGAGAACCACGTCCCATTCAACCGGCTCCGTGGCTTAATGGTTACGGCTTCTGTCTCCCAAGCAGAAGGTTCATGGATCAAATCCCGGTCGGTACCTTTGAAATTTGGAATCAGGAATTTGAATATGAATAAAAACTAAAATGAATCAGGTGGGATTCGAACTCACACCTTTGGATTGGTGGTGGTCTGGGACGCTAAGCAGTCGGCCATCAGAAGGTTTACACTCTAGCAGTGAATTGATCCGTAGTGTTGAAACATGTTATCTCTCTTCTTCTCATATTATTAAATACGCGCTGATCCCTGATTTGCCTGAGGGGATTGGAAGTCTAAATATAGATCGAGTTTCCTTCAGATGCTTGCTTCTATGTTTAGGCGGGGCCAAACAATGCCCAGCGACCTCGGAATTGGACCGCAAGGAGCTCTGTCATTCTGAAACGGGTCGTTGGAAGCAGCGCGAAGGCTATCACCACCTAATACCCGGGACTGAGATAAGCTGTATCAGCCAGCATTCGGCATGTACACAGTCTGATACAAATTATACTTTCCCATAATTTCGCTACCGGTTAGCGGGTATTGGATTGGACCACACACACACACACAGAGTATCCTTAAAATGTTTTTTTTCTCCGGTGACCGGTTCCCAGGTTCTCCGGTGGCCACATCCGAAGATCATATTTGGCAAATTCCTGAAACCACTCTTGCGACATATCAAACTTCATGATTTTAAAAGAGGAGTGTATAACTCATGTCCCCATCCAAAATCAAGAAGTTTGATACGTCGCATGACTAGTTTACGCTGTTTCCTAATGCGGTTCCGGATGTGGCCACCGGAGATCGGTGGAACCGGTTCCGATGGGTCCTATGGTATTTAATATTATTCTAGGATTGTTTTGCATGACTATTCATGGTAGAAGAAAGCTTATCAGTTCACAATTGGATAAATCTGACACTTTTTCCAATAATCCGGATCTTCCGGTGGCCTGTACTCCGGCCACCGGTCCGTGCAGTGCGATTTTTCATCGGATTATTGTTCCTGGTGCAAAAACGAAGCTTTTGGTGTATAGCAATCGATGGTTTGCGCGAAATCATGTTGCGGTAATTTTTTGGGCCCTTTTTTCCCACTGTGCAATGTCACAAAATAACTTATTTGGTCATAGGGAAGGCCCCCACAAAGTTTGAGCCAAATAAAAAAATACAAAAAATAAAAATGGTCGAAATCGACCGATTTCGTAGAGAGTTACTCTTATGCATTTCGATGCATTTCATCATATCATTCGCTTTGAGTTTGTGTGTAATAATTTGTTAGAAATCCTTATATGGCGAAGAGTTATTTTTAAATAATGTAAGATTTTTTTATATTTTGTGACAGTTCATTAAGATAATTGTAAAAGTCTTCCTCTCGTTTGCTGGGTAAAACGTTAAAATTGGTCGAGAGGGAAGAAAGATACACAGAAAAAAATCATGGTAATATTACATCTGGGAAGTGGTACATCTTTTATGTCAGAAAAAATGTGTAATTTTACCTCTAAAAATGTGTAATTTTATATCTTTACTGGAGTAATGTCGCTTTTTCAGTATAAATTGAGGTTAAATTACATCATAAAAGAGGTAATATTCAACCTTCCAATATTAAAGCTTCAAAATTTACACAATTTTTTTCTGTGTACCTAACATTGTTTTAAATCTTGAACTTTTTTCGTTTTAAATCGAGCCCTAAGACCGAGTTCTGTGTCAAAAAAATAAATAAATAAATAAATAAATAAATAACACCGAAAAACATACTAACCAGGGAGTCTGCATTTTTCCTCACAGAAATACAACAACAAACCGTCCACATTAACGACCCCCGGGTCTTTTGTGGTCTATACACAGAAAAAAATGATGGTAATATTCATCAGGAAATGGTGACAGATATTGTGGCAAAAAAAAATGATATTTTTTTTTTTTTTTTTTTTTTAATTGATACCGAATTGCGCACTTCACAGCGTTGCTGAGAATATTCACCTACCCAGATTGGGTTAGGCTCGGTTGTGTACTGTTTTATTCTTTTTGGATACTTTGAACGTTGTGAGTACATATGCTTTCTATGCATTTCCCAGTGAGCTGGAGCTCTGTGAAGGGATTGCATTTAACCTATCTAATCTAATCTAACATAGTGTAATAGCGATACGCTTAGGCGTGGATGGAGGCCGTTGGGTGGCGATGTGGTGGCGTTGAGTGGCGATGTGGTGGGCGTTGGGTGGCGGGCGGTGGGTGGCGATGTGGCGGGCGTTGGGTGGCGATGAGGCGGGCGTTGGGTGGCGATGTGGCGGGCGTTTGGCGGTGGTGTGGCGGTCGGAAACGAGAAAACAGTGCGCAAGGCATTAGTGGCATTTATGGCAGGTAGTTTGTAATTCTCGCTTTGATGATCGATTTTAAGGATCGTTTAAAATTTGGAAGGGATGTGGCGTTTTTGCAGGAGCGGGGTAGGGCGTTAAAGATTTTACAACCGATGAATTTGATTTTTTTCCGCCCGAATTCTGATCTCGGCCTCGGAAGGTAGAAATGTCCTTCCTGTCGACTGGCGCGGTTCACGTGCATCCTACCCTGGCCTAGGGAGGGGTTCTTCCATATATGAGTCACCATCTGCAACTCATGCAGAGCTCGAACTGGTAGAAAGGAATTGTCGGGATCCTCGTATAGTTGTCGCGTAGGGAACAGATGCGGCTTGCGGAGAACGGTCTTAAGGCACCTATTTTGTGTAACTTGCAGCTCCCGGAGACGATGACAATTTGCATGTCCCCAGATAATTATCAGGTAGATCAGCCGAGAGTGGACAAGCGAGAAATACAGAGCTTTTAGTGCAGATGGTGGCAGGAACGACGACACCTTTCGTAGGACCCCACCTATTGAAGATAGCTTCCGCTTCAGTTGATCTATATGAGCGTCCCAGCTCATTGTGTTATCCAGGGTAAGTCCGAGGAATGGGTAATTGGAAACTTCTTCAATTGTGTGATTGTTGATCAGAATCGGCTGACGTGCTGGGAGCGGTCTTCGGGGGGAGTGTATCAGCATGTATTTCGTCTTGGCCAGGTTCAACGAGAGGAGGTTCGTCTGAAAGAAGCTGCAGAGTTTCTCGAGGTCCTCTCGGATGTGCTGCTGGATGGTTGTACAATCTTTGCCTTTATAGAACAGAGATGTATCGTCAGCGAATAAACGAACTTTTCCTCGCAGACCCAGTTTCTCCAGGTCGTTTATGAACAGCAGGAACAGGATTGGACCGAGATTACTACCCTGCGGAACACCGGTAGTCACGAGGCCTGGTGAACTCCGAGATTCACCTATCGCGACAAACTGTAGTCGGTCTGACAGGTAGCTCTGGATAAGCGATCGCGCCACGCCCCTGAATCCATAGAAAATGATGAATTTTCATCAGAAAATGATGAAATTTGCCTCAAATAATGATGAAATTTACCTAGAAAAATGATGAAATTTACCGCAAAAATGTTGAATTTTACGGAAGAATGTGTATTATTGCATTAAAAAATGTGTAATTTGTGGCTGAGAAAGTGGAAGGATAGGTATTGAACTGTCATCCATTTCAGAGAACGTAAATAAAACATTTGATTCAAACGAATATTTTTTTCATGACTCAGGGTACTTTGTGGGCGGCAATCAGTTAGCGGCCAACTGCTTGATCGCTCTAAGGACCCGGGTTGGATTTTTTGCAAATATTACTTTAAGGTTAGACGGAATGCCAGTTCTTGGACAACTTTTGTTCAACTTAAATAAATGTCTGAACTCGACAGGTTGCTCACTATCGACCTATTTTGCGTCTGCAACAGACAGAACATGTTTAAGTTACGGTGTTTTCTTTAAAGGTACTTCGGGCTAAGGCGCCAGTCCATACTGTTAATGTTGGGTTTGAATCCCATCGGTGGCATCTTTTTTGTGTTTCCAAAAATTGTATATGCAAAGTGTAATGTTAAATTACTTTTTTCATAATGGTGATGTGCATGCGATTTTACCATCAGATTTTTTGCTGTGTACTTACCAAAAAAAATAATGCTGCAAGCAGTAGCTACCTTCCCAGACGAAGTTTCACCAGTTGAAATCCTTGAGATATTATCCCACATGAAATATACACCTGCAATAAAAAACGATTTTTTTACAAAGTGTCATATTCTTAAGAAAACAAAACTTATCTAAAAGTGGAAATAGACGTCGACTAATGGTGATTAGATCCGAAAAACATTTTTTTACTTATGGCGGCTGCTTTTTCCACGTTGGCTTTGGCATTTTCCAAGAGTCGTTTGTTCTGAGAAGCTGTAAAGATGAGTTGATAATTAAATTTAATGATATTTAAAATTGTCATTAGGACTCTTAACTGTTGCGGTGTCAATCCAGAAACCGAAAAGTGATGCGTGTTACGCGAGAGGGCCATCAAAGAATGCTTCTCACCAAGCCAATTTGATAACACTCTGAGAAATAATTAAAAACGATATTGGATATTGGTCCTGTTTTTACTTACAAAATGAACATGAACACCAATTTACTCCAAATTTAACGTTTGTTGAAAAAATCATTTTTTCATTATATTTTGGATGAATAAGTACGATAAACAAGTCATCCCGACTAAAGGCTAGTATGCTGATCGGAAGGAAAGGGGTCAAGAAACAGCTTTACGAACAGCAGAACAAAGGAGAGGGAGCGATTTCTTGGGGCTTTTCTTCACCCTCTCTGACTTGCTTGCGCTGCCGCTGCTGCCCATTTGATTTTTTTCTTGACCGGTTCCTTCCGAAGTGCGTATACCGCTTAACCAACTATCCTGAAATAAATGGATCGTACATCAGATTCTTCATGAT
Source organism: Culex quinquefasciatus (assembly GCF_015732765.1). NCBI lineage: Eukaryota > Metazoa > Arthropoda > Insecta > Diptera > Culicidae > Culex > Culex quinquefasciatus. Next base: position 96,944,198 of record NC_051863.1, on the reverse strand, counting down.
CTGTAAAAAAAACGAAGTTGACTTTATAGCTGTCGGCCACCATTGCTAGTACCAACCACTAGTGTCTTCCTTTTTTAACTACAAGGACTTCGCCGCCCTGGGCTCCTAAGTGTACTAGAGTATAACACGGAGCGACGGCGCCGAATACCCATATTTACACAAAGAATTTTAGAGCCCCCGCCGCGGGATTCGAACCAGCAACCTCTGGATTGTGATCCAGTGCGCGGTCCGATTGATCCACACGGGCAGGTAACTGTTCAAACCCCAAAACTCGACAGGCAACTTCCTCCAAACTTAACCAAAAAGCACCACTTTTAAGGATTCTTGGACGCGCAAGTGGCCAAAACACCCGGACTCTTCTTCCAAACCAGTCCAAAAGAAGAACTAACCGATCCGGAAGAAGCACCAACACAAACTCACCAAAACAAACGACGACGGCGGCACGGAATCTGCGAAGATTCCTGGACGTAAACACCCGGCACCTTCCTCCAGACCGATCCGGAAGAAGCACCAACACAAACACACCAATACAAACGACGACGGTGGCACGAAATCTGCGAAGATTCCAGGACGTAAACACCCGGACATACTGGCAACTTCTCCCAAATCGAACCGGAAGAAGCACCATCACAAGCTCACCAAAACTAAAGACGACGGCGGCACGGAATCTGCGACGATTCCTGGACGTAAACACCCGGCACCTTCCTCCAGACCGAACCGGAAGAAGCACCAACACAAACTCACCAAAACAAACGACGACGGCGGCACGGAATCGGTGCCGATTCCTGGACGTAAACACCCGGCACCTTCCTCCAAACCGATCCGGAAGAAGCACCAACACAAACTCACCAAAACACACAACGACGACGGCACAGAATCTGCAACGATTGTTTGACGCACGAGCGATCAAAACTCCCGAACTCGCGACGGTTGAATCACGATCCGACATGTTTCTGCCAACCACTTTTCAAAACGTTGCGTTTGACAGTTGTCAAAGTCCCTGGGTCAAAAGATGATTAATATTGTACCTAAATTTGATGAATATTACTCAAGTAGGGGAGAGTGGGGAGACTTGATCCCCGGGGAGACTTGATCCCAAGCCTGTATCTCGTCAGCATGTGGGTAAAACAATTAGCATTGTACTAGAAAGTTGTGCGAAATTGACTAAAACTCATTGTAGAAAACAAAGAAAAAAAATGAAAAAATGATTAGATTGAGTTACACACATTTTTCTAAGAAGTGCTGCAAAAACCTTCCAAGAGATCGTTTTTCTTTGTTTTGATAAGTATAGAAAACACTCAAAAATTATTCAAAAAAATATTTTTTATACATGAATTGTTTGATAAACACATCAACTCCAAAACCCTTACGCATTTGACGTTAAATTTATCGTCATACTATTTTTACAATCAATTGTTTGAAAAAGTGAGTTTAGGGAGACTTGATCCCTGCATTTTTACAGTCACTGGAATCAGCCTCAAGGTTAAATAATTTGGCTGGGTTTTCGTACATAGTTTCCTTCAGTATAGATGTACATAACTAACTTCAGTTTGAACCATTTTTCAAAAGTTTTGTAAACAAAAATTACCAGCTTTTGTAAACATGCTCAATTTTGGTCTAAAAAGAAAATTTTAAGTTTTTAAATATTTTACATGCTAAACTTGTTATATTTTGAACACAAACGTACAGGTTTAATGTGAAATTGCTGTATCTTATAGAAAACTAAAAGTTTGGATTAATAAGAAACATTTTGCTTAAGATTTCTTCAAAATGTTGAAAGGGGGATCAATTTACCCCCAACATTTTGAAAATGCCGGCTTGAAATATTTTTTTAAAACGCTTGGCATTATTCGAAGAGTTTATCTGATGAAATACCCTTATCAGCCAAACATAGTTGAATGTTTAAGCTTTCAATTCATGCAAAAATATCATAGTTTTGTGAGAAATTGACAGAATTATGTGCGATACAAAAAAAGGGGATCAAGTCTCCCCACTCGCCCCTATACGAGTAACAAAAATAATGTTGAATATTCATCAAACATTAGGTAATATTACACATTTTTTGTGTAAAACCTGTTTGACAAAAAAAAAATCGTTATTCAACAATTATAGAGGTAAAATTCATCATTATTTTTTTCATCATTCTGTTTTCAACCTTCCATTTTTACATTATTTTTTGCTGTGTATAATAAAGGATGTTATATTTCCAAACCACGTCGACCAAGAAATAAAATTATTCCAGTGCTTGTTGAATATACCTTCAATAATATTTTCAGGAATTAAGGCATCATTACGAAAACCTTGTATGTTGGGATGTTATCCACTCATCATTTTGTAAATAACGGTTGATGCAACTCGTCGACCACCTTGCTCATTAATCATGTTTCTCATTTTTTCGATACTATTGGCATCATATACGCCACTTTCCATTAAATTTGGAAGGGGAGTATACGACCAACTCGTGATCACGTCTGTGGTCAGTTTATTTGGTATTGTGGATTCACGGAGGCGACCATCGGATGTATACCACCGGCCTCCAAACATAAATTTAACGGGTAAAAGTGGTGTGCAATCGATTTCAGTTCCTCTTGTCTGTACACTCAACCCCCGGTGGTTGGTCACTTTTTCGTTTGACACTTTTTAGTTTGTACCCCGTTGGTTGGTCAAAGTCAAACTAAAAAGTGACGAACTGTCACTTTTACACGGTGCTCACGCGCCCTATCAAAACCAGCGTTTGGTAGTTTGTGTGAACTCCGTGTAAAGGGGTGTCAAACTAAAAGTGACCCAGTTCGTTTGACAACAGTTGGTGTCAAACCATCAGGGTTTGAGTGTACTATTCTTGTAACTGGGGCGAGAAACATGGTTTTGTTATTGTGCGTCACCGGAATTTCCTGATAGCATCTTTCGGTTGCTCTCGGCGTCACGTATACGGGTTTACACTGCAAAATGTGTATAACTTCGCCCGCTACTACTGCAGTGTAACTAGATCGTTTCACTATACTTGAAACAAATTCCGTTGGATTCAACCGAGCTAAAGTTAGCTTCGTTTCCATAATGGTCTTGTCCAACTTGCACATCTCCGTCATAATATTTGCATATACATCGTTAAGCTTTTGCCCGATGTAATTTTCGACAAGAGTGATTTTTGAGTAAAAATATGTAAAAAGATCATAATTTTTTCCATTAGGTCTTCTGCGAAATGGTGACCTGAATCCGTTGACTTCGATTATAAGGATTCTCGGATGATCAGTTTTATACCCATCATAACCACAAATTTTTGTTGATTCGCGAGTGCGAATAGAGAATAGGTGTGCATCGGAAATCGTACTGTACACAGCTTTCTGACTTAGTGATGCTTGTTTGTCGTCGCTGTCCACAGTCTTATTTACTTTTCCTTCATACAGAACTTCGAATTCGACATCTTCGCAAATTCTGTTAAGGTTTACATCCCTCTTCAGAGTCTAAACACTTTCCATGAGAGTAAGAGCAAACTAAACCTCTTTTCACACAGAAAAAAAAATCATGGTAATATTACATCTGGGAAGGGGTACATCTTTTATGTCAGAAAAAATGTGTAATTTTACCTCTGAAAATGTGTATTTTTACCACTTTTCTGGTGTAATGTCACTTTTTCAGTCTTAATTGAGGTAAAATTACATCATAAAAGGAGTAATATTCAACCTTCCAAAATTAAAGCTTCCAAATTTACACAATTTTTTTCTGTGCAACTCTACCTGGTCATTTTCGATATCTCTTGTAGCTATATAATCAAACAGTGTTATATCGTATTCATAATACACGAGAGCTTCTACCCATGTGTAAGAGGGTGTAGTGTAAGTTCCTCCATGACATGTAGTTCCTTTTACATGCCCCACTATTAATGCTTCGCCTCGTGTTGTCGCGTTCCTTTTAAGTTGGCTAATTTTGTAATTGTCAGCCAGATTAATGGAATTCGACACGTGAGCCATAAGACATTCGTCCGGCGTAAATTCCTTCACTATATAGTTGTAACTATGTTCGTAGTCTGAAGTATGACTGTGCATTCCACAATGCCTTATAGATCTTTTCATTATGACTTTACATTGGCACACTCTGGCCGTCGTCTTAGCACTTCTTTGAAGTACTTGAATCGACACCTGTGTAGTAGTTAAGTTAGTCATTGGAGGCAGACATGAGGCTACATCCAATAACGAATAAGTTGTTAGATTGACATCGGCCGTAGTGCAATCGTAAGCTATTAGGCCTTTAGTCTCGTTGCCAAAAACTTGACAAATCATCAAATAACAGGCGAGCATGGTAAGCCAAACACCATTCCATGGTCGAATTTTGCCTTTTTTCTTTGCCTTTAGTTTAGCTTCTTCAGCCTTACTTTGAAGCTCAGCTGCAATAAGTTTGGTTTTTTCATAATCGGGCGTCTTCTTCTTGCCCCAATTATCTTTTTTAATGGTTTGTGTATGTACAGTAGTTGTTCGGTAACTGGGCGTTGTTTAACTGGGCTGCTTTTTAACTGGGCGCTCGATAACTGGGCCGTAGCCCAGTTAAAAGCAGACAAACGTCAAAAATCAAAACAAACCAAAATGACCGAGGGGTTAATGGATGCAATAATCATATTCAATAAATAAAGAAACTTTTTTCAAACTTTTGTTTAATTTCAAGTTACAATTGAAGAAAAATGAAAAGAAAGCATTGTAAATAAATTTGAGTAACTTTTATTTTAATATTTCATCTGGAAAATATTATGCATCGGTGGTCCCCTCGTTATTTTTTGTTCAGCCCAGTTAACGAGCAACATTCGGTGACTGGGCTACGTTCTCAGCCCAGTTACCGAACAACTACTGTATTTCTCGTATCATTCCCATAAATTTAGGAACCTTGTCTGTCTCTTTTTCTAGATTTGGTTTTCTGACATCAAACACTAGTAAATTTGATACCGACTCAATAAACTCATGATGATCTGACGTTCTTATACGTACAGATCTTACGTGACCATCCTTACCTGGACGAAGTTCAATAACGATGGCTTTTATCCAGACACCCTTTTGTTTTTCATCAGAAGAAATCATTCAGTTCAATCGGTCTAGTGACTTCTTACCACTTAGATCGTTTTCCTATGGTTGGGAGGTATTCATGTATCCAACGATCCCAATATACCTTTGCAGCTTGTTCAGCTCTTTTCCAGTGCTCACGACTTGCTTCAGTTTTTGAGACGTCATTTAAGCTCAAACTAGTCGCTCCGGATTGATTGAGCAAAAAATGGTTTGGAGTCAATACCTCATCATCATCTGCATACAATGGGATATGCGTGAGAGGCCTACTGTTCCCGAGCATGGGTAAATAACAAGGGAAATGCGTAATAATACCTTTATCTGGTACAGTCATCCCTCATATTCGGAACAGTTTACAGATCGGCCAATGTTCAAAAAATCATAGCAAATCGATAATTCAACTTAATGATTCGCTTTTACCTTCATTTGAAAGCTTTTTTTGCGATCTTTCGAATGCAATATCGAACAACTGCAAATTTAACTTTTATATCAAGTTATTGAAGAAAAACTTTGACCCTTGAAATCTACAAATTCGGAACACTTTTTTCTTACGGATGTAAACAAACTTTGGCTTTCTCCATGAGTACATATTTTTACAAAATAATGACTTCATGCACTGAAACCAACGAAACTCAAGCTTAGTTATGTTTTATGAATGGTCTGATAACTTTTTTGTGAAAATATCAGTAGAATTCAGGTGTTCCACAATTGTGGGAGGCACAATAACATCCCACAATTATGAAACAGGCAATTTCGAGGCAGTGTTTTGCTGCTCTGAATGAAATAGTCTTGAAATGAATAAAAAGTTCAAAAAGTACTTCTTTTACTAGTGAAATAGCAAGAGAATGTCCAGATACCCGAGCAGGGGTAAATAACACGGGAATACCAAATTTTGGTATTACTTGGGCAAATAACAGCGACCAAAATGTGCCATTGGTTGCCCAGTAATAGATGGTAAAATACCATGAAATCATACCAAAGTCTAGTATGTGGAAGGGCACAACAATACCAAACCATGATATTCCAAAGGTAAAATAATACCACAACATAAAACCATTTCAATACCAAGTTGAGGTCTTCTGGATTTTTGAACATTGCTCGAATACCTGAACATGGTATTACCACGGTTTTATTTTTAGGTATTCCCGCGCCCTTGAAAATCAGATTTTGGTATTCCTGTGGTCTTGCACATACATGATTTTGGTATGATTTGATGGTATTTTACCATCTATTACTGGGCAACCAAGATCACATTTTGGTCGCTGATATTTGCACAAGTAATACCAAAATTTGGTATTTTCATACCATTTTTAGTGCAGCAGTTGCAGTTAGTGAAAAAACGGAAATGATCCATACGCAACAGCCAAATCTACTCACCTGATGATTCCATGTTGTTCTTAGTGATATTCTTCACCACACCGAATGCATTTGTCATTGATGAACGGCCTGTGCATGAAGTTCTTGAAGATTCTGAAAAATAACAAGATTGAAAAATAAGTGTTATTAAAATAAAACTGGATTGAAATTCACCAAAATTCAATAATCTTTCGATTGACTCGTTTTTCAAAGTATTTGGTTTTTTCAAGTCATTTTAGCGCAAAATTTATTATCTTGTCCAAATTGGTAAATAAAAATCCCAAAGTTTCAGAGAAAATTGATCAAACCTTTCAATACCAAAATAATACCAAAATGTGCCTTCCTGACTTAGAAAATTTTCCACAATTTCAAGTCATTTCTGTAGGGGGTATATCAAAAATGTTTAAAATCAAGTTCGAAATTTCCGGTTTTCAATGAAAGCATTCGCTTTGAGACATAATTTTAGTGCAAAATTAATTATTTTGTCAAAATTGGTCAAAATTTTCCCATAGTTTCAGAAGAATTTGATAAAACACTTTAATACCAAAATGTGCCATCCTGACTTAGAAAATTTTCCACAATTTCAAGTCATTTCTTTAGGGGGCATATCAAAAATGTTTAAAATCAAGTTTGAAATTTCCGGTTTTCAATGAAAGCATTCGCTTTGAGACATCATTTTAGTGCAAAATTAATTATTTTGTCAAAATTGGTCAAAATTTTCCCATAGTTTCAGAGGAATTTGATAAAACACTTTAATACCAAAATAATACCAAAATGTGCCATCCTGACTTAGAAAATTTTCCACAATTTCAAGTCATTTCTTTAGGGGGTATATCAAAAATGTTTAAAATCAAGTTTGAAATTTCCGGTTTTCAATGAAAGCATTCGCTTTGAGACATCATTTTAGTGCAAAATTAATTATTTTGTCAAAATTGGTCAAAATTTTCCCATAGTTTCAGAGGAATTTGATAAAACACTGTAATACCAAAAGAATACCAATATGTGGTGTTCGACCATTGACAAATTTGCAATTTTTCAATATCAAAACAATACCTTAAATTGGTATGATACCACATTTTGCTCTTGCATAATCCTCAAGACCAATTTTAAAGGGTCCAGGAATACCAAAATTTGGTATTGATACCAGAGAAAGGTATTACAGTCAAACCTCTTTTTACGCGACCTCCTTTTGCGCGAAATTTTTTTTACGCGGTTTTTTTTACGCGAAGAATTCAAAATAACGCGAACTCAATTTACGCGAAAAATTCAAAATAACGCGGTCCGATTTTAAACTGTCGGAAGTCTTAATCAGGGTTTTTTTACCATCAGTAGGTTCGGTATACTCTCTGCGATCTGTTAGAATGTACGAGGTCATCCAGGAACTCCCGGAAGTCATGGCCTGGATATCTACCTGATCAACGGGAGTCTATATGGGTGAATTAACCATCGGTATAGCTTCAGGAAGCTTCAGCGGACCACGATGGACATTCTGTGGCATGTTGGATTGTTTTGGGTCATCCAGGAACTCCCGGAAGTCATGGCCTGGATATCTACCTGATCAACGGGGGTCTGTATGGCTATATTAACCATCGGTATAGCTTCAGGTAGCTTCAGTGAGCCACGATGGACTCTCTGCGATCTGTTAGAATGTACGAGGTCATCCAGGAACTCCCGGAAGTCATGACCTGGATATCTACCTGATCAACGGGGGTCTATATGGGTGAATTAACCATCGGTATAGCTTCAGGTAGCTTCAGTGAGCCACGATGGACTCTCTGCGGCATGTTGGATTGTTTTGGGTCATCCAGGAACACCCGCAAGTAATGGCCAGGATATCTACCTGATCAACGGGGGTCTGTATGGATATATTAACCAACGGTATAGCTTTAGGTAACTTCAGTGGACCACGATGGACACTCTGCGGCATGTTGGATTGTTTTGGGTCATCCAGGAACTCCCGGAAGTCATGGCCTGGATATCTACCTGATCAACGGGGGTCTGTATGGATATATTAACCAACGGTATAGCTTTAGGTAGCTTCAGTGGACCACGATGGACACTCTGCGGCATGTTGGATTGTTTTGGGTCATCCAGGAACTCCCGGAAGTCATGGCCTGGATATCTACCTGATCAACGGGGGTCTGTATGGATATATTAACCATCGGTATAGCTTCAGGTAGCTTCAGTGAGCCACGATGGACTCTCTGCGATCTGTTAGAATGTACGAGGTCATCCAGGAACTCCCGGATGTCATGGCCTGGATATCTACCTGATCAACGGGAGTCTATATGGGTGAATTAACCATCGGTATAGCTTCAGGTAGCTTCAGTGAGCCACGATGGACTCTCTGCGATCTGTTAGAATGTACGAGGTCATCCAGGAACTCCCGGATGTCATGGCCTGGATATCTACCTGATCAACGGGGGTCTGTATGGCTATATTAACCATCGGTATAGCTTCAGGTAGCTTCAGTGAGCCACGATGGACTCTCTGCGATCTGTTAGAATGTACGAGGTCATCCAGGTACTCCCGGAAGTCATGGCCTGGATATCTACCTGATCAACGGGGGTCTGTATGGCATGAGCATGAGCATGAGAGATCACCCATGGTTGCCCCTCCGTTGCTGAACAGAACCGTAATATCCTTTCTACCTGATCAACGGGGGTCTGTATGGATATATTAACCAACGGTATAGCTTTAGGTAGCTTCAGTGGACCACGATGGACACTCTGCGGCATGTTGGATTGTTTTGGGTCATCCAGGAACTCCCGGAAGTCATGGCCTGGATATCTACCTGATCAACGGGGGTCTGTATGGATATATTGACCAACGGTATAGCTTTAGGTAGCTTCAGTGGACCACGATGGTCACTCTGCGGCATGTTGGATTGTTTTGGGTCATCCAGGAACTCCCGGAAGTCATGACCTGGATATCTGATTGATCAAAGGAGGTCTATATGGCTATATTATCCATCGGTATTCCTGCAGGTAGCTTCAGTGGCCCACGATGGACAATTTGTGACATGTTAGATTACGTTGAGACATCCAGGAACTCGTCCTCAAATGCGAGTGCTAATTCTAATGGGACATTTATGCGTTGATCAGGAAAATATCCAGGCCAGGACTTCCGGGAGTTCCTGAATGGCCCAAAACAATCCAACATGCCACAGAATGCCCATCGTGGTCCACTGAAGCCATCTGAAGCTATACCGATGGTTAATTCACCCATATAGACCCCCGTTGATCCGGTAGATATCCTGGTCATGACCTCCGGGAGTTCCTGGATGACCCAAAACAATCAACATGCCACAGAATGTCCATCGTGGTCCACTGAAGCTACCTGAAGCTATACCGATGGATAATATAGTCATATAGACCCCCGTTGATCAGGCAGATATCCTGGCCATGACTTCCGGAAGTGCCTGGATGACCCAAAACAATCCAACATGCCACAGGATGTCCATCGTGGTCCACTGAATCTATCTGAAGCTATACCGATGGTTAATTCACCCATATAGACCCCCGTTGATCCGGTCGATATCCAGGCCATAACTTCCGGGAGTTCTTGGATGACCTAGTACATTCTAACAGATCACAAGGTAACCATCGTAGGTCACGGAAGCTACCTGCAATTATTACGATGGTGGATACACTGGTACAGACCCTTGTTGAACAGATAGATAATCAGTTCATTACTTCCGGAAGTTCTTGGATAACCCAGAACATCCCAACCTGCTGTAGAATATACAGCGCAGGTCACTGAAGCTATTTTGAATAACCTGGAATTACATTATTATTATTAAAAAAATATAATACTTTATAAAACTAAAAAATACTGAAAACTCTTTTTACGCGAGCAATTCAAAATAGCGCGAACTCTTTTTACGCGAAAAATTCAAAATAGCGCGAACTTTTTTTACGCGATTTTTTTTTACGCGAGAACCAAAATTCGCGTAAAAAGAGGTTTGACTGTATTACGCATTTCCCTTGTTATTTACCCATGCTCGGGTAAAGGTCCTAAAAATAGTAGGGTCTACACAAAAGATGCATTTGGCATGCTATTGACAAATTATCTCAAAAGTGTTCCGAATTTGTGGGTGTTCCGAATATGTGGGATGACTGTATCAATACCAAATTTTGGTATTCATGGACCCTTTAAAATTTGTCTTAATGATTATGCAAGAGCAAAATGTGCTATCATACCAATTAAAGGTATTGTTTTGATATTACAAAATTGCAGAATTTGTCAATGGTCGAACACCACATTTTGGTATTCTTTTGGTATTACAGTGTTCCTCTGAAACTATGGGAAAATTTTGACCAATTTTGACAAAATAATTAATTTTGCGCTAAAATGATGTCTCAAAGCGGATGATTTAATTGAAAACCGGAAATTTCAAACTTGATTTTAAACATTTTTGATATATTCCCTAAAGAAATGACTTGAAATTGTGGAAAATTTTCTGAGTCAGGATGGCACATTTTGGTATTATTTTGGTATTAAAGTGTTCTATCAAATTCCTCTGAAACTATGGGAAAATTTTGACCGATTTTGACAAAATAATTAATTTTGCGCTAAAATGATGTCTCAAAGCGAATGCTTTCATTGAAAAGCGGAAATTTCAAACTTGATTTTAAACATTTTTGATATACCTCCTAAAAAAATGACTTGAAATTGTGAAAAAAAAATTTATGTCAGGATGGCACATTTTGGTATTTTTTTGGTATTACAGTATTTTATCAAATTTCTCTGAAACTATGAGAAAATTTTGACCAATTTTGACAAAATAATTAATTTTGCGCTAAAATGATGTCTCAAAGCGAATGCTTTCATTGAAAACCGGAAATTTCAAACTTGATTTTATACATTTTTGATATACCCCCTAAAGAAATGACTTGAAATTGTGGAATTTTTTTTAGTAAGGATGCCACATTTTGGTGTTATTTTGATATTTAATGGTTTCATCAAATTCCTCTGAAACTATGGGATTTTTTTTTATAAATTTTGATGAGATAAATAATTTTGCGCTAAAATGACTTGAAACCCAAAATTTTAAAGCTGATTTTCAATTTTTTTATATACACGCTAAGATTTTTTTTAAACGTTGAAATTTCTCTAAGTTGGGATGACCAAATACTTTAAAAACGAGTAAATCGACAGATTATTGAATTTTAATTAATTTCAATCCAGTTTCATTTTAATAACACTTATTTTTCAATCTTGTTATTTTTTAGAATCTTCAAGAACTTCAAGCACAGGCCGTCAATGACAAATGCATTCGATGTGGTGAAGAATATCACTAAGAACAACATGGAATCATCAGGTGAGTAGATTTGGCTGTTGCATATGGATCATTTCCGTTTTTTCACTAACTGCAACTGTTGCACTAAAAATGGTATGAAAATACCATATTTCTTGTGGTATTTCTTGTGCAAATACCAGCGACCGAAATGTGCTCTTGGTTGCCCAGTAATAGATGGTAAAATACCATGAAATCATAACAAAATCATGTATGTGGAAGACCACAGGAATACCAAAATCTGATTTTCCAAGTGCGCGGGAATACCTAAAAATAAAACCATGGCAAAACCAAGGTTTTGTATTCAAGCAATGTTCAAAAATCCAGAAGACCTCAATTTGGTATTGAAATCCCGAGCAGACGGAAATAACTTGGGAATAACATTTTTTGATATTTGAAAATACTAGGACAATAACATTTTGTGTTATTTAGAACAAGATTTGTTATTCGACGTTATGTTTTTTTGTTATTGGATTGTTATTGTAATAACAGACTAATAACACTTTTAGTTATTTTTTGAACAAATCTTTGTTATTATTTTTGTTATTTTAACAACTAATCCGATCATCCCAATAACATTTGGAGATATTCTTCCATAACAAAAATGTTATTCCCAAGTTGTTTTTGCAATCAAACATAAACGCGAACATAATTTACTCTACGCATATCAAAAAATTATCAACTTAAGTTCGTGTTGGAAACTTCAAATTATCATGCTATGGTGCGGAAAAATATCATCCATAAACATAAAATTATCCCGACCAGTTCATTTTTTCCTGGAAAAATATTGGGCGAAAAATATCATACAAAAACATAAAAGTATCATAACAAGTTGTGATGTTTCCAGATATTTTTTTCTGTAATAATTTGGTTGCTTTAGAAAGCGTAATACACAGTAAGAAAATATAAGTTTCATATAGACTTTTTTCAATTGTATTTCAATAAAACAAATTAATTTAATGATATAATATGATTTTCTAGTAAAATTTATTTTTATTAAATAAGCCTAAAATTAAAAACTCTAGCAAACAATCGGCTGGAAGACTAAACATAATGACAATCTAAATTTTTTTAAATATTTGTATACAGCAACTCCCCACGAAAACCATGGGACCAAAAGTTGCGTCTTTTAATTACGAAAATTTTGGTATTTTAACATGTATAGGTCATCGCTGAAATTTTTAAGGTATCGCAGTTTTAGTGAAAAAAGTTGATTTTTTCCCGTTTTCGTCATTTTCCCATTTTTGCGCGTGGCGCGTCGAAAACCCCAGTTTTTATTTTCAAAATTCGTATCTCAGTGTATCGAAAACATAACTGCACCATTTTTGATATGTTATGTGAAATTTTCTGAGGAATCTGATAAAAATATTTTCAGACATAGGCTCTTTGGTCCCGAGACCTTCAAAACAGCATTTTATGTTTTCATTCAACCTTTTCAAATGTTGAGCTAGATTTTTGAAACTTCTTACTATTTTTCCCAAATAGCCAAACTAATCACCTTTCATTTGCGTCTAGGACAGCTAAAATCGGATGAAATGGCGCGGATATGATTTTTTGAAAAAAGTGGTTTTTGCGAAAATCGACGAAAATTGCCATTTTTCGAACCACCCTAACACGGCGTAGGTCACCCTAATGGCCAAACAAAAAAAAAAAATTATTTCGGCCAAGGATCCCCCAGAAAAATTTTGAGCCCGATCGGAGAACTTTTTTTTCGAATCATGCTGATTTCGTGGGGAATTGCTGTATACATATCATTTGCCGTGTAATTCGAGTTAATTCAAAGTTTAGTGTGAATAAGTAAGGCTGGTACCGTAAACTGGGGTGACTTTGATAGCCCGGGGTGACTTTGATAGGTTTTTCAAATGCTCGTCAAATTAATATCTAAACATTTTTGAGAATTTTGAGTATGTAAGCATCAATGGATAGCTTATTATCGAACATATATGCATAAATGAGACTGTTACATTGGATGTATCAAAATTAGTGGCCAAATCAAATTTCTATCAATGTCACCCAAGGCTATCAAAGTCACCCCAGTTTACGGTACACATTTTATTTAAAGTTTTTGTCACTCCTCCCTTCGAAGTTTGCCCGAAAAATCAGGGGGCAACAAAAAATAACATCCAAAATTGCATACTACTAACAATATTAAAACAAATCAAACTTTTTGTAAAGCCAAGTCAAGAAAAATCTGTACAATTGAACTAAACAAATCAATAATGCACTAATTTATTTGCATTAGCCGCTGAAAATTTTCCTGAAATTCTAGCAAACCTATTTGAAAGTGTAGAAATTTGTAAATATTGTCAAGGCGGAAGCGTTACAACTGGGCAACGTGGCTCGGTCTTATACAAACATTTAAATTTATAAAATTCCCAAACAAAAAAAAATAAACAAAAATATGGTCTTTAAAGGAAAGAAACTAAAAAATATATGCAATAGCCTTATCAATAAATAATGTATTTTAAGAATTTTATATCAATCTGTCAAAAGTCAATAATGTGTATTCAAAATCAGCATAAATAACAGAATGAAAAACTGAACTTTGCTAAACAAACATTGAAATGTTTGAAAGAATTTCTAAACTGAAGTGATAGGTTCACTTTGAAATAATAATTTTCGTACATACCTTGTTAATCCTCTTCCAATCCATCCAGAGAGCATACGATTGCAGCACAATCCATTTTTGCAGCTGATTGGTCAAAGTAAACAAAATTCTAGAAGCCGAATGTCCAGAAAATGCCCGTTAGTAGATCTGTAAGAGAAAATAAAACACAAAGCATCAATTCTCAAACAAAATTTATGGAATAATTAAAAATTCAATAGTAAACAAAGAAAAGAAAACAAGCAATACTTATCTGAATTTTAAAAATCGTCGAAAAATATTTGTCGGCTTGACTAGTAGAACCAACATCTGTAGTCGCTTCAGGTGGACTCATCCTCCTCCGTGAAACTGCTTTCGAGCCACTCAATTGAATCACCTCCTCCGGAATCACAAGAGGAAGGTTCATCCTTCTGTCGCTGACACTCCAAAACGATAGAAACAATGTCACAGTGTCACGTCCAGTCCCCAATCACCACCATGATGCAGAAACGTAAACAATCACACGCACACTCGCGAAAACACACGGATCAAATACGGTTTCCCCACAAATCGCGATTCTGATGACCCGACGACAAAAACCAAAACAAATCGACACTGCTGTTTTCCTCCACCGAAAACTGTCAAATTCGCCAAAATCATTCCGGCGTTAATCCACGTCTTAACAGCAGCGGCAGGAGGAGGAGGAGGAACGATGACCAGCGGCATGTAGGCAGGAGGATTTAGCTAACGTAATTTTTTTTTTCATAGAGCCACAAAAACACCAACTTTCACATAAATAACAACAATTCGCAACTCTCACATAAAACGACACCAACGAACGCACATTCCCACGGCCAAAATACGCACTTACAACCCGCGGCGATTCGCAGGCTGTTGTTAATCAGTGGAAAACTACTGCACCAAAAACGTAAACAAACCCTTGTCCTTGTCCTGGTGTACCGCCAAAATCCTTTCCTCGTTAATCCACAGCAGCATCTTGAGCAAGAGGATTACTTTTCTGGGGCAGCGGCTTGGCCGAAACTTTCCTTGCACCCGTCAACACGGAGCGAAACTTTTTCTTCGCCCCCAGCCACAAAAACACAAACAATCACTTAACCACAACATATCACGGCTCCCGAACGCCACGGAACGAACGAACACACACTCCCTCGGCCACAGAACGTACTCACAACCCGCGGCGATTCGCGGACTATAATTCATCCGCCGAAAACTACTGCGCGAAAACGTACACAAACCAGCACGTCACGAACGCAAAAGCTAAATAATAATAATAATAATAATAATAAAAGCTGTCTGTCTGCCGATTGCCGATTCCTGTCACGACAGGTCGCGCGCGTTGCGTGCGACCAGTGAACGAAAGAAGAGAGAAAAGAGAGTGAGCGAGCGCGTGGGCTCATTTTTGCGCTTTGCGATGAAATTTTATATGCGGTAAAATACTTTTTAATGTGATTAGTTTAACTAGTGTATTTAAAGTAAATTAAAGTAAAAAAACACAATAAAAATGTCCATTAACAAAACTGCCATTTTAGCTAAGTCCCGCTTGAAAAAAATAACTTTATAAATCATCTCATAATCCAGGGTTTTCAAAAATATTCTAAGTGTCGGAAAAGTGAAATTTTGTCGAGGAGTGAAAATTTTGCTAAGTCCAACAAAAACAAGATAAAACTAGAAAATATCATCTCATGATAAAGAGGTCGAAATTTTTTCTAAGTCCCAAAATAATTTGGCTTTCGAAATTCTGCTAAGTCCAGCAAAAACAAGATAAAACAAAATAATATCATCTCATGATAAAGATTTCGAATTTTTTTCTAAGTCCCAAAATAATTTGGCTTTCGAAATTTTGCTAAGTCCAGTGAAAACATGATAAAACAAAATAATATCATCTCATGATAAAGAGGTCAATTTTTTTTCTAAGTCCCAAAATAATTCGGCTTTCGATTTTTTTCTAAGTCCGGTAATATCATGAGAAAATGAAAATTTATCATCTGATGCTAAAAGGTCCACAAACATAGAAAGGAACATAGATTTCGGCGCGCATTTTAAGAGTTTTTGGAACAAATATCAAACATGCCATGATATCAAAAACAACTCAACTTATTTTTTTGTTCGTTTCATGATGCGACTTTCTGCCCGGGAATGGCATAAATTTAGTTATTACCGTCTGATCGGGTAACCATACTTGACTTGTTCGTGTTTTTACGAACATGGGTAGATTTTTCCAAGATGCAACTTTCTGCCCCCCGGGCAGAAAGTCGCATCATGGGACGAACAAAAAAATAACTTGAGTTGTTTTTGATATCATGGCATGTTTGATATTTGTTCCAAAAACTCTTAAAATGCGCGCCGAAATCTATGTTCCTTTCTATGTTTGTAGACCTTTTATCATCAGTTGTTAAATTTTCATTTTCTCATGATATTACCGGACTTAGAAAAAATCGAAAACCGAATTATTTTGGGACTTAGAAAAAATTGACCTCTTTATCATGAGATGATGTTATTTTGTTTTATCATGCTTTCACTGGACTTAGCAAAATTTCGAAAGCCAAATTATTTTGGGACTTAGAAAAATTTCGAAATCTTTATCATGAGATGATATTATTTTGTTTTATCTTGTTTTTGCTGGACTTAGCAGAATTTCGAAAGCCAATTTATTTTGGGACTTAGAAAAAATTTCGACCTCTTCATCATGAGATGATATTTTCTAGTTTTACCTTGTTTTTGTTGGACTTAGTAAAATTTTCACTCCTTGACAAAATTTCACTTTTCCTACACTTAGAATATTTTTTAAAACCCTGGATTATGAGATGATTTATAAAGTTAATTTTTTCAAGCGGGACTCAGCTAAAATGACAGTTTTGTTAGTGGATATTTTTATTGATTTTTTTTTTCACTTTAATTTACTTTAAATGCACTAGTTAAACTAGTCACATTAAAAGTATTTTACCGCATATAAAATTTCATCGCAAAGCGCAAAAATGAGCCCACGCGCTCGCTCACTCTCTCTTTTTTCTCTTCTTTCGTTCACTGCTCGCACGCAACGCGCGCGACATGTCGTGACAGGAATCGGCAATCGGCAGACAGACAGCTTTTGCGTTCGTGGCGGGTTGGTTTGTGTACGTTTTCGCGCAGTAGTTTTCCGCGGATAAATTGTAATCCACGAATCGCCGCGGGTTGTGAGTACGTTCTATGGCCGAGGGAGTGTGTGTTCGTTCGTTCCGTGGCATTTGGGAGCCGTGATATGTTGTGGTTAAGTGATTGTTTGTGTTTTTGTGGCGGGGGGCTGCTGTGGATTAACGAGGAAAGGATTTTGGCGGATTCGCCAGGACAAGGGACAAGGGTTTGTTTACGTTTTTGTGCATTAGTTTTTCACTGATTAACAACAGCCCGCGAATCGCCGCGGGTTGTAAGTACGTATTTTGGCCGTGGGAATGTGCGTTCGTTGGTGTCGTTTTATGTGAGAGTTGCGAAATGTTGTAATTTATGTGAAAGTTGATGTTTCTGTGGCTCTGTGGAGAAGTTATGTTAGCGAAATCCTCCTGCTTACATGCGGCAGGTCATCGTTCCTCCTCCTCCTCCTCCTGCCGGTGCTGTTAAGACGTGGATCAACGCCGGAATGATTTTGGCGAATTTGACAGTTTTCGGTGGAGGAAAACAGCAGTGTCGATTTGTTTTGGTTTTTGTCGTCGCGTCATCAGAATCGCGATTTGTGGGGAAACCGTATTTGATCCGTGTGTTTTCGCGAGTGTGCGTGTGATTGTTTACGTTTCTGCGTTCATGGTGGTGATTGGGGACTGGACGTGAAACTGTGACATTGTTTCTATCGTTTTGGAGTGTCAGCGATAGAAGGATGAACCTTCCTCTTGTGATTCCGGAGGAGGTGGCTCGAAAGCAGTTTCACGGAGGAAGATGAGTCCACCTGAAACCCGACAAATATTTTTCGACGATTTTAAAACTCAGATGAGTATTGCTTATTTTCTTTTTCTTTGTTTACTATTGAATTTTTAATTATTCCATAAATTTTGTTTGAGAATTGATGCTTTGTGTTTTATTTTCTCTTACAGATCTACTAACGGGCATTTTCTGGACATTCGGCTTCTAGTATTTTGTTTAGTTTGACCAATCAGCTGCAAAAATGGATTGTGCTGCAATCATATGCTCTCTGGATGCATTTGAAGAGGATTAACAAGGTATGTACGAGAATTATTATTTCAAAGTGAACCTATCACTTCAGTTTAGAAATTCTTTCAAACATTTCAATGTTTGTTTAGCAAAGTTTAGTTTTTCATTCTGTTATTTATGCTGATTTTGAATACACATTATTGACTTTTGACAGATTGATATAAAATTCTTAAAATAAATTATTTATTGATAAGGATTGCATATATTTTTAGTTTCTTTCCTTTAAAGACCATATTTTTGTTTATTTTTGTTGTTTGGGAATTTTATAAATTTAAATGTTTGTATAAGACCGAGCCACGTAGCCCAGTTGTAACGCTTCCGCCTTGACAATATTTACAAATTTCTACACTTTCAAATAGGTTTGCTAGAATTTCAGGAAAATTTTCAGCGGCCAATGCAAATAAATAAGTGCATTATTGATTTGTTTAGTTCAATTGTACATATTTTCGAAGCTTTTTCTTTGACTTGGCTTTACAAAAGTTTGATTTGTTTTAATATTGTTAGTAGTATGCAATTTTGGATGTAATTTCTTATTGCCCCCTGATATTTCGGGCAACTTTGAAGGGGAGTGACAAAAACTTTAAATGTAATTTGTACCAGCCTTACTTATTCACACTAAACTTTGAATTAATTCGAATTATACGGCAAATGATACAGTCATCCCACATATTCGGAACACCCACAAATTCGGAACACTTTGTGATAATTTGTCAAAAGCATATGATGCATCTTTTCTGTGTACCCTACTATTTTAGGACCTTTATTTGGACATTCTTTTGCTATTTCATTAATATAAGTAGTACTTTTAAAACAAAAAACTGCATTTCAGAACTATTTTATTCAGAGCAGCAAATCGCTGCTTCCAAGTTGCCTGTTCCATAATTGTGGGATGTTATTGTGCCTCCCACAATTGTGGAACACCTAATTAACTGATATTTTCACAAAAAAGTTAGCAGACCATTCATAAAACATTACTAAGCATGAGTTTTACTGGTTTCAGAATGTGAAGTCATTATTTTTATAAAAATATATACCCCTAGAGCGATAAAAAGATTGTTTACATCGTTAGAAAAAGTGTTCCGAATTTGTAGATTTCAAGGGTCAAGTTTTTCTTCAAAAACTTGATATAAAACGATAAAATTTGCAGTTGTTCGATACAGCATTCGAAAGATCGCAAAAACAGCTTTCATATGAAGGTTCAGTTATCGATTTTCTATGATTTTGAATATTGGCCGATCTGTGAACTGTTCCTAATATGAGGGATGACTGTATACAAATATTTTTAAAAATTTAGATTGTCATTATGTTAAGTCTTCCAGCAGATTGTTTGCTATAGTTTTTAATTTTAGGCTAATTCAATAAAAATAAATTTTACTAGAAAATCACATTATACCATTAAATTTATTTGTTTTATTAAAATACAATTGAAAAACAGTCTATATGAAACTTATAT